>NC_067141.1:35632484-35766273 GCF_903995435.1 Acomys russatus
GGACAGGATGCCAATATCTCCTTTGGGTGCCCTTGATGCCATAACTTTGTCTAGCTAGACTTTGATGGTTTTGATGCCACCCAAAGCACCATGTGTTTTCAGCATCCCTGTTGTTCAAAGGGCATTTCAAGCCCAAGATATAGTACACAAACAGACCACAATGCAACTGGAAGACACAACCATCAAAAGTTCAGAGCACCATGAGGAATTTTTGATGTAGCTGGAAATTAACTCTCGTAGAACTAAAATGACATTTAACTTTATTTCTTTTCACAGGGAATTATAAAACAAGAAAAACCTGAGGCTCTTAGGAGTTCATTATAAAACCCACATGTCTTACTGTCCTTAGACTAGATCACTTTGAAGTCAAGTTCAGCCTCCACTGTTTGGAGAAGGCAAATATAACAATTTGATCTATAAGGCCTTCAATGCCATGCCTTTCCCTGGTCCAAAGGACAACACTTGCTGAGCACTATCAGGTCTATGACACCAAGGAAAAAATAGACAGACAAGATCCTGCCAGGTGTAACCTCCCTGAAGAAGTACAGCATAAATAAAATTCCCATTTCCTGAAATGCTGGTGAAGGATGATTGGAAAAAAATCAGTGTCACTGAGAGAGGTAAAATGGGAAGATTCATGTAAGTCAGGACAGCTGTGACTGCAATGTGCACCACTGCAAGTTCACTGGAAACACATCAAACTAAAGACTTCTGCACCTTGTCCATGCTGTGGTCCTTTGTTAGGGTGAGGTTCACTCATAATACGGTTGCTTTGTCTTCGGCCTTTAGCTGTAACAGAGATTTCCCCTGTTGCTGTAACCCATTTCTCCTATGTCCCCAGCAATACATTTGAAAAGTGTCTTGACTTATGCTTTCTTTGTTCTATTACTATAAAGACTTGATAAAACTGTTACCTTGTTGGAACACAGAATTTTGGGTAATCTGAATCTGTGTTCCTCTTTACACATCCTTGGTTCCAGAATGAACTCTCTGTCCCCTGTAAGGTGAGACATGGCCTGACATGGCCCACAGACTTAATGCAACTCCTGTAAAACTCCCAGAGATGATATTTTAATTAACTATTAGTATGCAAAGTAGCAGGCTTCCTTCCAACATTCTCATAGATATTTGGTTTTGGTTAACCATCTCCACTCTCACCCTGTCTCCCAATTCTTCCCACGTCCTATCCTCTCATAAATCCTTCCACCACCAGTATTTCCTCCTTGACTTTCATGTCACGCGTGTTCCATCCCCCATTTTGCACCTTGTCCTTAGAGCCCCAATTTGTGCACCCCTTCCTATTCCCCTCACTTCTACGTAGATACGCATACATAACTATTAGGGCCTGAGATCTGCATATAATACGGTGTTTGTCTTTCTGAGACTGAATTACTTCACTTAATCTTTTTCACCATTTTATTCGTTTTCCTGCAAGTTTCATAATTTCTTTTTTACAGTTAAATACAATCCCATTGTGTGTATGTACTGCATGCTCATCATCTATTCATTTGTTGATGGATAACTAAGTTGAGTCTTTTCCTTGCTATTGTCAATAATGTTGCAATAAACATCGATGACAAATATCTCTGAGGAAGGACAGAATTCACTAAGTATGTACTCAAGAGTGGTAGAGTTGTTTATATGGTAGATTTTTAACTCTTTTAGAAAATTCCTCATTGATTTCCACAATGGCTGGACTAGTTTGTCCTCCTGCTAACAGTAAATAGTGTTCCTTTCCCCGCATACTCATGGCAGCATTTTTTGTCGTTTTTATTTAATTATAGCCATTCTGATGGAAGTGAGGAATAACTTTCCTTTCCCTAATGAATAATGATGTTGGACATTTTTCCTTAGCTTTTAAAACTTATGTTATCTTTTTAAATTTTTGAGAACATTCTCCCTCCAATGCACAGTGTACATTCATCTCCTTTCTACTCTCTTATCCCTTGCTTCTACTTCCCACCGATCTCACCAACACTATTCTTCCCAACTAGAGCCTTTTCTATTCTCATCTCACATTGTTGGTAGTGGTGATGGTGAAGGTGGAAGTGGTAGGTGGTGGTGGTGAAGGTGGAGGTGAAGGTGGTAGTGAAGGTGGATGTGGTACAGCCCAACAAAGGGCTAATATTCAATATATATATTTTTTCCAAGAAATTAAATACCACCAAACCAATTAAAGAATGGAGTATAGAACTATATAGAACCTCTGACAAGTAAGTTTAATTGTAAAACTAAACCATCTGCCTCTTCAACGCCATTAGAAACTTGAGAAGGAATAGAATTAATTATCTGAGTATACAGGAAGTGCAGGTTAGCAGCTTGCCAAATAAGAAGATGCCTGAACAGTCACACAAAATTCTCTTTAACATTGGAGCATCTTCTTCAGCCTTCTGGCCCAATTATCTGACTGACATATTTGTGAGGCATGAGCTTTTGAGGACTTGCTTTCCCTGTCCTGCCAGAGTTTGGCCATCAACTCTGCCTGCATACAAGCTTGCCCATTTTTAGGGAGAATTTTTGTCTGTGGTAGAAATGAGGACATTTTTCCCAGTGGCTAGTTTGCCACATTTGAAGCCTTCTCCATAAGGAGGTTCTTTGATGCTCATTATCTTCTTTGAGGAAGGCTGGGTATTGCCAGGAGTTAACCTCTATCTTTGTAAATGTATCTTTGAAATAATAAAAAAAAAAAAACCTTAAATGTCATATTCTGTATGTCTCTGAGGATTTTGAAGACTTGGCCAAACTATTTTGCCTTATCTTTCTATAGATTCATATCTATCTGTTATACCTAGGATGTATATTCTTGTTATAAAAATAGACTAGTAATTGATATGACCGTAATTTGATCAACTAACAATTAACTTGTATTACTTAATTATAATAAATAGCCTGCAATAGCACTTTCAAAGTATTGGAAGTAAACCTTGTATTATAACTGAGTTGTATGGGTACAATACCTCATATTAGAGAAGAAATATACAAACCTTGAAAGACCAATTCTCAAATTCATATGGAAAAAAACAGAATAGCTAAAACAACACTGTACAATAAAAGATCTTCTGGAGAAATCTCCATCCCAGATCTCAAGCTGTACTGTAGAGCAACAGTAATAAAAACAGCATGGTACTGGCATAAAAATAGGCTGGTTGATCAATGGAATTGAATAAAAAACGCAGAAATAACACCATAGCCTATGGACACTTGATTTTTGACAAAGAAATAAGATCCATACAATGAAAAAAAAAAGATAGCATCTTCAACAAATGGTTCTGGTCAAACTGGATAGGTACATGTAGAAAAATGCAAATTCATCCATATCTATCACCCTGCACAAAACTGAAGTCCAAATGGATTAAAGACCTCAACATAAAACCAGAAACACTAAATCTGTAAGAAGAAAAAGTGGGGAAGAGTCTTGAACTCATTGGCACAGGAGACAACTTCCTGAACAGAAAACCAACAGATTAGGCACTAAGATCAACCATTAGTAAGTGGGACCTCATGAAACTGAAATGCTTCTGAAAGCAAAGGACACTATCAACAGAACAAAATGATAGCCTACAGACTGGAAAAGATCTTCACCAACCCTACAACCAACAAAGGGCTAAGATTCAATATATATTTTTTTCCAAGAAATTAAATACCACCAAACCAATTAAAGAATGGGGTATAGAACTATATAGACAATTCTCAACAGAGGAATATCAAATGGCTGAGAATCACTTAAAGAAATGCTCAACATCCCTAGTTGTCAGGGAAATGCAGCTCAAAACTACTCTGACATTCCACCTTATGCCGATCAGAATGGCTAAGATCAAAAACTCAAGTGACAGCACATGCTGGTGATGATGTGGAGAAAGCAGAACACTCCTCCATTGCTGCTAGAAGTGCAAACTTGTACAAGCACTTTGGAAATCAATCTGGAGCTTCCTCAGGAAATTTGGAATAATTCTACCTCAAGACCCAGCCATACCACTCCTGAGAATATACCCAAACTCAGGACCTCTTAAGCAGTAAACAGTAATCTTAACTACTAAGCCATATCTCCCCAGCCTCATTCTGAGAATTCTTTATGCCATTACCTCATCTACTGGTTGAGTTGCTTGTTTACTAGTCTTCTAAGGTCCTTGTATACTCTAGAATGTTTTTTTTTCCAAAACAGGGTTTCTCTCTGTAGCCTTGGCAGGCCTAGACTTGCTTTGTACCCCAAGCTGGCCTTAGATTCACAGTGTTCTGTCTGCCTTGCCTCCTGCAGTGCTAGGATTAAAGGTAAGTGCCACTATGCTCATCTCACTTTAGATATTAATCCTCTGTCCAGGTGTTTAGCTGGTAAATATTTTCTTCCCTTCTATATATTTATCTTCACTCAATTAACTCTTTCCTTTATTGTACAGAAGCTTGATTTCATGAGGTCTGACTTGTTGATAATTGACCTAATTTGCTGAGTGACTGGAGTCCTGCTCAGAAGTGTCTAAATATCCAAGTGTTCATATTTTTACCTTTATTAAGTTTCCAGTCTTAAGTTACAGTATATGATTCAATTGGATTCACATTTTGTGTAGGTAAAAGATAACAGTTTGTTGCCATCCTTCTGTGTGTAAGCTTCCAATTTTCCAAGAGCCATTAGTTAAAGAGGTTGCCTTTCCCCCAATGTATAATTTTGGCATCTCTGCTAAACCAAGTGTCTGTAACTACATGAGTTTGTGTCTAGATCAACCATTCTTTTCTACTGATCATTATGTGTGTTTTTGTGCCAGTACCATGATGTTTTTATTACTATAGCTTCATTGTATAATTGGAAATCATGCCTCTAGTATGACACTTTTTGCTCAAGTTTCATTGATTATCTGATACCTTTTGTGCTCCCAATAAATATTAAGATGTTCTTTTTAATTCTGTGAAGAATGGTGTTATTATTTGAATGCCTGGGGTCTGTGCTCCCAGAGGGACACTGGGATGGTTCCATAAGATATTTATCAGGAGAAATATTAATTTCATAAAAAATAACTTGGAGGGGGCTTTGAAGAGAGGTGTGGTCCATGAGGCAAAGTGTCATGGGAGAAGTTTTCATACTACAAGACTAGGAGCTCACAGCATTGCTTACAGTCATGTTGTCTCTGATTTCCTGATTTGAGGGGGGTAGACATGTCTTGTATTTCAGGGAAGGGTGTGACCCTGAGTAAATAGAGAAGTCACATTAAGTCACATCCATTATATGGGTAGGTGATGTGCCACCAGTAACCTGGGCCTATAAACTTTTTTGAGTAAGTAGGAACTAGGCCATTTGTTATTCTTCTAGGGATTTTGTTACAGAGGTACAAATTCACCTAGGGGTTCTCTGTAGAGAACTTACCAATTTCTTTATAGTATCTTTGGAAAGAAAGAAGAAAGAGGCTGGCAAAGGGGGATACGGCCTGATTAGGCCAGAGCCCACAACCTAACAGTATTTTGATGGGGAGGTGCATTAAATCTGTAGATTGCATTTACAAATTAAATCTGTAAGATAAACATTTTCACATTTGGTTTGTCCAGTCCATGAGTATTGGAAGTCTTTCCATTGTCTAGTGTCTTCAATTTCTCTCTTGACTATTTTAGTTTTCATTATAGAGGTCATTCAATTGCTTGAATAGGCTTATTCCAGTTACAATTTTCATAGAAATAGATTAAATCCTCTTAAATTTTTCATGGAGCCTCAAGAGAACATGGAGAGTCAAAGAAATGTTAACCAAAAAGAACAAGGCTAGAGAAACCATATTACAAATTATCAAAAATGTACTGCAGATCGTTAGAGAGAAAGGCCAACAAACACAGACACATGATCAATGAAATAACCCAATAATAAACTTATATATTAACTTCCAACCAACCACTATTTCATACAGTATATGAATCAATTAGAAATAATTAAAGCTTAATTTGTGAGGCCTCAAACTATAAAACTACAATACGAAAGTAGAAGAATATATATGTATATATACATATATATGTATATGTGTGTGTGTATATATATATATATATATATAACCAAAGCAAGACTATATAAATGTGATTACATCAAAAAAGAAAGAAAAGAAAACTTGCTCAGCCATGGAAAGAATTAACAAAGTATAGAGACAACTTACAGAATGGAAAAAAAAATTGCAAGCTCTACATTTGACAGTGGGTTAATATTCAGAATGTACAAGAAACCCAAACAATTCAATAGCTCTGCAATAGGATGAAGAAAAGGAAAATAAGGAAAAAGAGGGAGATATAACATACAAATGACATGGTATACCAAAAAAAAAATCTTAACACCAATTCAAATTCAAACAAGAATGTAATTACTAACCCACATTTAAACTGACGCTATACAAGAAATGGCAGATAGCAGTTGTTGGTAAAGATATGGAGAAGGGGAAATTTTTATACATTGCAGAAAAATTGCAAATTATTACAGTCTTTATGGACAGTATAACATGCTCTCAAAACACTGAAAATTAAACTAACACACAATCAAGTAACCTTGTTTCTAAATATGTTGAACTGGTACCATCTCTCTCTTGGTTATCACAGCCCTTTTCCCAATGACCAAGACATGAAATGCTTATGCTGATGCACATAGGCATATGAGTGGAAAAAGGACGCATGACAGCTACCCAATGGAATACAAGGAAAATGATGATGAGCATCAAAGAACCTCCTTATGGAGATGGCTTCAAATGTGGCAAACCAGCCACTGGGCAAAATGTCCTCATTTCTGCCACAGACATAATTCTACCTAAAAAATGGTCAAGCTTGGATGCAGGCAGAATTGAGAGCCAACCGCTGGCAAGACAGGACAAGCAAGTCCTCAATAGTTCCTGCCTCACAAATATGTCTGTCAGATATACTGAACCAGAAGGCTAAAGATGATGCTCCAATATTATAGAGTCTTGGGTGACTGTTCAGACACCAAATTGTCTCTGTCATTTTTTTATTTTGGAAGCTGCTAACCTGCACTTCCAGTTCACTCAGGTAATTAAGTTTTATTCCTTCTCAGTCTCTGATGAGGTTGAAGACTAGCTAGTTTAGTCCTAAATTTACACTTAGTTGCTTAGGGGTTAAGATGTTTTTAGATCTATATAGATTTTTTAAGTTAATAGAGATGAGACATAATAGATATAGATTTACATTCAGAATTTTAGATGCACCAAAATAGGAAAGATGTTTTCTTCAAGGTTGCTGAATACAATTAGCCAAAACACTATGAATTTAACATTTATATAATTCCTGATTGTTTTGTGCTACTTCTTGATGTAAGTCATTTTATTTATGTGTAATAATATAAATGCATATATAATAAAAGAAATATGATTTTTAAATTGCTAAAAAAAAAATAGAGAATATCTGTGAAGGTCCTGTGGTTTTTTGAGATAGCCCAGCCCATGTACCTTAGCTTATGGTCTCTCATGTCATGCTCTTCTTCTTCTCTGTTGCAGTCTCATTTCTTCTTCCTTCCTTGACCCTCTCACTTTCTTCTGCCACAGAAAACTTTAGGTAAAACACACTCAACAGAGTTTGAGCCAAAGATAATTCATGAGCTAGATGTTCATAAAACACTGCCCAGCAGTGATAGCTGTGAGACTTAACAGGATAAACAGGAAAGCAAAGTAAAGTAGTCCTTAGCCCAGCTGCAGTAAGCTTCTGCCTTATTTGGGCATGATGCCATGGGAGTTTGCTGCCTCTGGTTGGCCAGCTGTTCATTTTTTTTTTTTAATCCAAGTATTTCTTGGTTTTACTTTCAATGCTAGATTTGAAATTCTGGACGTATGTGCAGCTTGTTACACCGAACTAAGAACAGATGCAAACTGCTGGTAATGATCTCCTACTTACTTAACTTAATAGAAAGGAGCATTGATAGATTCTGTATTTATATATGCAAGATATAAACATCTCTAGAGGGTCAGTGTGTTTACCCAAAAGCAGACAATTCTTTGCTTTGTAAAAGTCCTACTGATCATCTTTAGCCTTCTGGCTCAATATATCTGACTGACATATTTGTGAGGCAGGAACTATTGTGGACTTGCTTATCCTGTCTTGGCAGTTTGGCCCATAAACTCTACCTGTATCCAAGCTTGCCTATTTTTAGGTAGAATTCTGTCTGTGGCAAAAACAAAGACATTTTTCCCAGTGGCTAGTTTGCCACTTTTGATGCTCATTATCTTCTTTGAAGTAGGCTGGGTGTTGCCAGGAGTTAACCTGTCTTGTTGTCAAAGAATCTTTAAAATAATAAAAACATCTTTAAATGCTATATTCTGTAGGTCTCTGAGGCTTTTGAAGACCTTATCTAACTATTTCTAGAAAGTTTTCGGTGACTGTTCAGGCAGTAAACTGTCTCTGTCATTTCTTCACTTTGGAAGCTACTAACCTGCACTTGCAGTTTACTCAGGTAATTAAGTCTTATTCCTTCTCAAGTCTCTGATGGGGTTGAAGACCAGATAGTTTAGTCTTATAATTAAGCTTAGTTGTTTAGGGGTTAAGGTGAATTTAGGTCTAGATAGATGTTTTAAGTTAATAGAAATGAGATACAATATTTTTTTTCATTCAGAATTTTAGACTCACCAAGATGTTTTCTTCAAGGTTGCCAAATACAAATAGCCAAATCACTATGAATGTAATAATTTATATAATTCCTGATTGTTTCATGGTTCTTCCCGCTGGATGTAGTTTATTTTATTTATGTATAATAATACAAATATATACGTAAAAAAAGAAAAATAATTTTAATAAATTTAAAAAGTACTACTGATCTTTCCATGTTGGTGTTGTTATGGTAATGTAAACAATGGGTATTTTTTTTCCTTTCTCCAAACTTTGTCGTATCCTGACAGCAGGGTTCTCCTGTACTCAGCCAAGGAGAGCTATCAACTCAAGGAAAGGGGAGTCTTTGTTTTTATTGACTTCGAAAATGAATTACTTTGTCATGTCCCTGTCGAATATATTAATTGTTGCTTTGTAAAATATCATTTACCAGGTTAAGAATGCTTGCTAAGAGATGCTATCACGGATAAATACTGAGCTGAATTAAATGCCTTGTAGCATTCATTAGTTCAGCCTATTCTTTCTTTCTCTTCAAAGTTGTTGATAAGGCAAATTGCACTGGCTTTTGTTTCCAGACCGATCTGTTTGTACTGAAATTACAGATGAGCACATCTTAAAGAGTCCGACTGTTCTGTTTGTGGTAAAACACAGCAGGCGTCTCTGCACCATTTGCTTTTCCACTAAGACAATACATTTCTATTTTAACTCATTTTTCAGGGCTTGTTTCTGCGTTTCTGAATAATAAGCTTGCTTCGCCACTCGTTGTTATGTAACTTTCAGTCTTACACTGCGTTTCTACTGTGTGAGTGCCGTTGGGTCCTGGGCTTCACTGTGACATTATACTCTGCCTTCCCTCTAGCACATTCTAAAAGTTACACACATAGTTTACATAAATGCCTTGCTCTTATACAACAACTGTGGAAACACTGTGCACATCTGAACCATGCAGTAAACTGTAAGTATTTTCCCTTGGTTGACTGTATTTTTCTTTTCAGTATGTGCTGTCTTCTTTTTATTTGCCATCTTTTATAGGAGATTGAAATATATTTAAAACCCAACTGTTAGCCAGGCATAGTGGTATATATCTTTAATCCTAGCACTCAGCAAAGTAGAAGCAAGTGAATCACTGTGAATTCGGGGCCAGCCCAGTCTACAAAGCAAGTCCAGGATAGCCAAGATTACACAGAGAAATGCTGTCTTGAAAAAATATAGATAGATAGATAGATAGATAGATAGATAGATAGATAGATAGATAGATAGATCAAATCCAACTCATCCAAAAACTAATTTGATGATGTTCAGGTGTTCACTAGACTTGACCTTCCCAAAGCCTCTCCTACCCTATCCATGCTCCAGTGTGGATTTGCCTGGCCTATGTGGTGCACAGCTAACACAGTAGGATTTGTCTTTCCAACCACTCCAGACTCCCCTTCTCTCTGCACTGTGTTGGCAGTTGACAGCCTGTATATTTTACCCTCATCATTTGATTTACTAATGCTTTGTAAAGTACTTCCTCCAGCCGACTCAAGAAGCAATATGTGACTGTAATTGGCTGAGAAAAAAAAATGTTATTTTTAGAATTTTTAAACATTATCGTAACCTCTACTTTCTGAATTGAGGCTGAGAAATAAGAAGATGGTGAGTTTTTATATTTTATACCTCGGCTTTTTGCTTCCAAAACCTTGATGTCTTTCCCTCTTTCTCTACCTCCCAAGTACTGGAATTAGATTGTTATGCCTCTATGCCCAGTTTATGTGCTGCTGGGGATCAAACTCTGGGCTTCATGCATTCTGAGCACCCGCTCTACCATCTGAGCCTCACTGCTAGTTCCTAACTTCTGTTTAATACTTAGCTTTGTTAGTGCTCTGAGAATGAAATCCTATGCATGTCTGCGTGACTGATCTTGTAATTACCTTGCTCTATCCCCTCTTACTAATTTCTGTGGGCTTAATCTATCAGCTCCTGAGACAGAACTTTTATGAGATTCTGTACATGCTCATGTTATATACGGAGGTTGTGTTTTGAAGTATTTACATGAACTAAATTGTTATGGCTTCCCGGTGAATTATTTCATTATGCACTGATCATACACACAGTAATGAGATACACATAGATTTAGCAGTTTCTTCTAGTCAACATTGCGTGGATATATTGCTTTTCCCCCCTTTACTCTCAAACCTCTGTCCCTTTGTTTTATTTACATATATTAATTGTACAAGGTAGGGTGTACTGTATTTCAAATTCACATTTCTTCCACCACATCTAGTCCCTGTAACTACTAAGCTTTTTAAGTTTACACATATAAGGAACAGTATGCAGTAATTTTTTGTATATATGGTTTATTTCACTTAACACAGTATTCTCCAACCCCATCCATTTTATTATAAATTATAGGATTCATTCTTTTCTGCCTATATAAATATACATATGTAAATATACACACACACTTTTTGAATTAATGGGCATACAGACTGATTCTATATCCTTTGTTTTTATTGCTGTTTGTTTTGTTTGTTTACTTTTGAGACAGAGTTTCTCTGTATAGCCCTGGCTGTCCTGGAACTCACCATGTAGACCAGGCTGGCCTCCAACTCAGAAATAAATCTACCTGCCTCTGCCTCACCAGTATTGGGACCGAAGGTGTGTGCCATGGCACCCAGCTTGATTCTGTATCTTAAGTATTCCCATAAATTCCCAAATAAATATGTATGAGTAAATCTTTCCTTTGAGTGAATGCTTCATTTCCTTTATGTACCTTTTATAATAGCTGCATCTAAATAATTCTATTTTTAGTTTAAAGAAAACTCCATACTGTTTCCTATAGTGACTGCACCATTTACATTCCCAGCAATGAGGTATAAGGCTTCATTTTTCTTCACAACCTTATGAGCATTTGATTGCTGTTGTTTTCCTTGATGGCTAATGTTACTGAGCATTCTTACATACATAGTGGCCAATTATATTTTTTCTTTTGAGAAGTGCCTATTCATATCATTGGCTCATTTGTGAATTCTGTTACCGTGAGATTTCTGAGGTCATGTAAGTCCTGGGTATCAACCTTCTGTCAGATGGACAGCCAGGAAGGCTTCGCTCCTACAGCTGTCCCTTCACTCTCTCCGTTTACTGGGTTTTAATTTTCTCAACTTTAGTCTAACTGAAACTGGTAAGACTCACATCTTTATATAGTCTTATTTTAGGTCAATTTGAATTCTTTTGTGGTTTTTTTTTTTTTTTTCTATGCTCTGTCCTTCCATGCCTTCTGCTGAGTGATCAAATTTTATTCCTTTTTCTTTCTTCTCTACTATCAAGTACTGATCCTTGGTATCAGAAGTGTAACTAGAAAGCAGCCCCCTAGTGAGTGGGTTACAAAATGGTTGAGATGGACTCTCTCCGTCATGGAGAGACAGGTCACCTCCCCACACCAGGTTAACAAAATCTATAAGTGTGGTTAAAATGGAGCTCTAGGAAGCATCTTGCATCTATATGAACAGCAACGAAAAAAATCATGCCTGATATTCCAGGATGCTGATGCTTTAGAAATAAAACTTTAATTAAACCAGTAGATTGGCTTTTTTTTTTTTTTTTTAATCTACTGGACAGGGGATATGGCAGGAGACGCTTAGGAAGAGCTGGGGTAAGGAAGGAGAGGCAGATGTGATGGAAATATGTTCACATATGCTTGAAATTCTCGAATAAATAAACTTTATCCAGGTTCCCCTCCAATCTAACATCTTCCCAAGCTCATTTAAAGACTATGTAGTGGGTATGAACCAGTTCTTCTTTCTCCTCCTGCTCTTCATCTCACTGTGCTGAATATTTGGCATTTTCTCATGTTTATCTTCTACTTAGCAATGTTCTCTTCACCTGTATCTAAATAGACATTTACCTCCCCACTAGGGTGTAATTCTCTAGAGGCTTTCTCTTTTGACTTGCCCTGCACGGTGGTCCATACTGCCAACTGGACAGGATCTAGGCTCACCTAAGGAAGACCACACTGGGCATCATCTGTGACAGGTCACGTTGAGTTAGTTGAGATAGGGAGACCCACTCATGGTGAGGACGGCACTACTCCCTGGCCTGGAGTCCCTCTGCCCCTTACAGCTGGCCCGCACACCTGCCGCCATGATTCCCCGGCTGTGGTGGACTGCAGTCTCACATTGGGAGCTAAAATAAACCCTTGGGGGTGGAGGTTGGTCATGAAGCCCAAGGGGTAAACAAAAGGTCACACATCTGGAAAAATAAAAGCTTGGAAAGTTCTTGAGGGTCCTCCCCAAGTAGTATAGAAATAGTAACCAGCTGGCGGGGAAAGAGACCCTGGCCAGTTCAACCTCAGGAAGGAAAGATTCTCCTACTGTTGAGCTACTTTCCCAATGTGTAGAGCGCTCCAGGTTTGCAGCTTTCATGAGTAGGCACCCATGCTGAGGGGGATTTGGGGTGATTTAGCTGCTTTTGGGTCACCACTGTTCCTAGTAAGTAACCCCTCACTCACCCTTACTCCTATTAGTAATCTTAGTGAAAACTCATTAGGTCACTGAGTTGGGCTTTGGTGCAATTGTTACTTTTATCTATCATGGACTCCTGTCTATAGTGAGAGGATGAGTGTGTTCTGTCTCCCCAAGAAAACCTGTCACACAACGAACCATCTTCCTCAAGTTGTTTCTGTCGGGTATTTTTTCACAGCAATACAAAAGTTAGCTAATGGAGTGGGCATCATGTTGCTCGTGTTCTTCTAGGCCCTGAGCATATCTGTGTTGTTCTTCCCCCCTGCATCACCACCCGTGTGTGTGTGTGCGTGTGCGTGTGTGCGTGTGTGTGGTGTGTGTGTGTGCGCGTGTGTGTGCGCGTGTGTGTGCGTATGTGTGCACGCATGTGTGTGTGTGGTGTGTGCGTGTGTGTGTGTGGTGTGTGCGTGTGTGTGTGCATGTGTGTGCGTGTGTGTGTGTGTGGTGTGTGCGTGTGTGTGTGTGTGTGTATACATAGACTACCTAAAAAATAACAATTCTATAATTTCTAATTACTGTTTTTCCACAAGGTTTAGCAAGCTAATTTTTCCTTCCATTCTAATTATGCACTGCTCTTAAATATATTTTATGTGGATTTTTTTGTGGGGACTGTGACCTAGATTATGGAAAAAATCTCCTCCAGTAGCATTTTCATTCCTTTCTTTCTGCCTTCTAGGAATATTATCAGAGCTTTACACTATGTCTTCAGCCTCAGTAAGGGAAGTTTTAGATTGCAAAATGTGGCATGTTTAGAATTTACATTTGGATGGAGGCCAGTCCTATGCTAGATGCTTTATTTTTTTACTGCCTGTTTCAGGGAGGCTTTACTAAATGCCAGAACAAAGTCCATGCTTCATATACTGGGATGGAAACAAACAAAAACATAAACAATGTAAAATGCTATGGTTACCACAGAAGCATTTTTCAGACATCTCTTTTACCAGGATCAATGTAGAGGCCATATGCTTATTTTTTTTTAAAGGCTACAAGAACTATTTCAAAGACAGAAAGGATTCAAGCCCAGAGTTTTTTGAGGAGAGAGAGGAGTTCAAGGAAGCTAGAAGGCAAGGCTGTGATCTACACGTGAGGAATTACGAATAGTTATATATAGGTCAGAGGTGATGAGAGCATCAAAACGTGTTAGCGCCTCAGAGGTCATATACATTCTTTCCTGTAAAACATTGACTTCTACTGTGGAATATGAGTGTGCCATGTGTCAAATGATGCTTTCTGATTCATGGTTTCAAACTTTGGGGGGAATGTGGAGTTAATAGGTGTTCATTACAAAAAGCACTGATGATTTTTGGTTTAATGCTTCTTTTGGTGCTTGAGTGAAAAGTAACACCTTTTAAAAGGTGTTTCCAACTCACCAGGAAAAGTGACTATCCACATCCATTTGTATAAATAGACACAGAAGTAGATAGGTGCTGCAGACCACAGGTTCCACATCACAGAAATGACACCACAGCCATAGTCACGGGACAAGATGATGTGAGACGTGAGCAGCCACTGCAGCAGCATCAACAAATATTTAAGACAACTCAGCACAGCCAAGACTGAATCTGACAATATGGCATGGACATTAGAAATGAGGCCGACAGACTCCAAGGTACAGAAGAATATAATAATTTGTTAGACACTGCAGTGTGTGCAAATGCTTTTATTATAAGCCCTTTTATACTTTGCAGGTTCTATTTTATTAATATGTTATTCACAAACCTAGAGATATGATCATAACATTTCTGTCCTTATCTATGCAGTTGGGTATTATATAAAGTATAATAACGATGTTAGGGTAATCAGATTATGGAGTCTCATTTTAAATATTATCTTTAATGTTTTATTATTTACTATAACACAGAGGAAATCAACACTTGAAAAATATATAGTTGCTCATAAGAGAGAAGTTGTAAATTCCTAAAAGGTAGAGAAATTTTCTGAAAATTTAAATGATGAAGCCCTCTAATACACTGTTACCATTTTTGGTGCTTTTCTGCTTCTTTATACTTCATGTTCTTGTGAACTAACACACATTGTATTTAAAAATAAACAGATTCACATTTATATATGTTTTAGAAAAGAAAATGTTGGTATAGCCTATAGTATACTCATTTTCATACATATGAATAATTTAAGTGTTGATAGTCACACTAAAACAATACACACTTTTAAAATTAATCAATAGATGAGTGCATGTCTCAACTCTCAAAGAAACACTTCTATCTGAAGTAGATGATTATTAATATGGAGACCCATACCTGGCCAAGACAAAGAGAATAAGAGACTACAGAACATTTGGCCCTAAAAGGAACACACACACACACACACACACACACACACACACACACACACATACACACACACACACACACACACACACACACACACACACACACACACACACACACACACACACACACACACACACACACCTTCCAAGTCTCAGGAATCATTGCAAAAGGTGGGGCAGAAAAAGCACAAGTGACAGATGTGGTGGATGAACACAAACACAAGGGACCAGTGTCTTGTGGACATAAGCATTGTGGCTTCACATAAAAACTCACAATTAGGACAGTATGCACACGATCTGTGAAGCCCAAGCCAGACTAGATCCCAGCACGCAGAAGAGGTGGGCATGAAGTCTTACCCTGGCCAAGCAATTGTTGGCAATTGTTAGCTACTGCAAGATGGGGGGGGTCCCCTCCAATCTAACATCTTCCCAAGCTCATTTAAAGACTATGTAGCAGGTACACTTCAGTTCTTCTTTCTCCCCAATCTCTCCATTGCATTGTGCTGAAATTTTGCATTTTTCTCATTTGTATCTTCTAGTTAGGAACTTTCTCTTCATCTGTTTCTAAATGGACAATTACCTTTCCACTAAGGTGTAATTCTCTAGATGTCTTCTCTTTTGATTTGCCCTGCAGGGTGGTTAATATTGAGTGTCAACTGGACAGGATCTAGACTCACCTAAGGGGGAAACCACTCCCTTAGCACTGTTTCCTTGGTCTCTCCCCCCTCCCTCCCTCTCTTTCTCTCTCTCCCTCTCTTTCTCTGTGTATGTGTGTGTGTCTATCTCTTTCTGTCTCTCACTCTGTCTCTCTCTGTCTCTGTCTCTCTGTGTGTGTCTCTGTCTGTCTCTCTCTTTCACCTCTCTCTGCACGAGCGCGCACATGTGTGTGTGTGTGTGTGTGTGTGTGTGTGTGTCTGTGTGTCTGTGTGTCTGTGTGTCTGTGTGAAAACGAGAGAAGGAAATTGGGTACCTTGCTCTATCATGCTCTCTTTATTCCTATCACTTAGGATCTCTCACTGCATCCAGAGCGTGGCTGGATGACAGAAAGTCCAAGGGATTATCTTGTCTCTATCTTCCACATCGCAGAGATTACAGACATACACAGGGCCAGCCTTTTTAATACACGTGCTGTAGAATTGAACACAGGTCCCCATGGCTTGCAAAGCAAGTTCGCTAACTACCTATCCATCTGCCCAGCCCCTGAAATGCATTTTATAATCCTCTGGTTTTTATGTATTTCTCAGTTGTCGAACTTTATAAATTTGTAAATCCACATATCATAAGCACACTGTTTGACAAATATAACAAGATAGCTCCACTCATGTAATCAGCACTCCAGTCAATATACAGGACAGAGACAGCACCTCTGAGGTGCTCAGACCTCTCCAAGCACTTACCCAACACTCCTCAACAAAAGTAACCTCAGTCTTAATCACCATAAATTGGTTTTGGCTTGCTTTTTTTTTTTTAAGTTTATATACCTGAAATAATGTCTACATTTAAAACTATGGCTTATTTTGTCAAAATCATCTTGTGGTTTGTGGGGCTGTCACCTTTGCCAGTGTTTTGTTCATTTCCATGTAGTACAATTACCCTCTTTCTCTTATGCTTACATTTCGTACAAGTAAACCACTGTACATTAAAAGTAATCTAAGTTGCATAATTTACCTAAGCTACTGACTGTCACCGTTTAAGAACACAGATGCTGGTGCACCCGTTATTTGCTCTTTATTGTGGAGTCTGACTACAGATTATGATTCTTGAGCAAACACCACACCCTGTCATTAGCCAAGAAGCAACCAAATTTCAGAGCACTTCCTACTGATCATAAATTGCGTTCCTGCTATTGTAAGGTCAAAAAAGTCTAAGTAATGGCACTGTAAACCACAGACCATCTATATATCACACTGTGAATGCCATATCTAAAAATAAGCACACCTCATTATGGATGGCCATTCAGATCATCTTCACTTGGGAAGTTACTAATAACTCTCCCACAAACATTCTTGGATATTAATAGATAAATGTATGTGTGCACTGCATTTGAATAAATGGCTGGGTGAAAATCCTGTATTATAACAATGGTAGTATCCATAATGGGACCTGGGCTTGCCTGGTTAGATAGTCTGGCTGGTCAATGAGCCCCAGCATCTGGTTATTTGCTTATCTCTGCCTTCCCAGGCCTGGGATTACAAATGTCCACTAATAGGCCCAGCTCTGAACTCCAGTCACCATGCTTGCTAAGGAAGTTCTTCACCAACTGAGCTATGTATCTCTCTGGCCCCACCTTTTAACCTTTATCCTGGAGATGTTGTTGATTACTCATTGCTAATAGTGGAGCATTTTGTTTTTTGGGGGTTGTTTTTTTAATTTTTTTATTAATTTATTCTTGTTACATCTCAATGTTTATCCCATCCCTTGTATCCTCCCATTCTTCCCTCCCTCCCATTTTCCCCTTATTCCCCTCCCCTATGACTGTTCCTGAGGGGGATTACCTCCCCCTGGATATGCTCATAGGGTATCAAGTCTCTTCTTGGCAACCTGCTGTCCTTCCTCTGAGTGCCACCAGGTCTCCCCCTCCAGGGGACATGGTCAAATGTGAGGCACCAGAGTATGTGAGAAAGTCATATCCCACTCTCCACTCAACTGTGGAGAATGTTCTGACCATTGGCTGGCACAGGAGACAACTTCCTGAACAGAACACCAACGGCCCAGGCCTTAATATCAACCATTAATAAATGGGACCTCATGAGGCTGAGGAGCTTCTGTAAGGCAGGAGACACTGTCAAGAGAACAAAGCAACAGCCTACAGACTGGGAAAAGATCTTCACCAACCCTACATCTGACAAAGGTCTAATATCCAAAATATATAAAGAACTCAAGAAATTAAACACCACCAAACCAAACAACCCAATTGAGAAATGGGGCTTGGAACTAAACAGAGAATTCTCAACAGAGGAGTATCAAATGGCTGAGAAACACTTAAAGAAATGCTCAACCTCCTTAGTCATCAGGGAAATGCAAATCAAAACAACTCTGAGATTCCATCTTACACCCATCAGAATGGCTAAGATCAAAAATTCAAGTGACACCACATGCTGGCGAGGATGTCGGGAGAGAGGAACACTCCTTCATTGCTGGTGGGAATGCAAACTAGTACAGCCACTTTGGAAATCTATCTAGTGCTATCTCAGAAAACTGGGAATAGGGCCTCCTCAAGACCCAGCTATTCCACTCCTTGGAATATACCTAGTGGAGCATTTTGAATTTGACAATATACTTACTTTTACAGATGAATTTTATGTTTTCACATGTTTTCATAATAATTATTTGTATAGTCAGCTGGGCGATGGTGAGTGTATGCTTTGAGTCCTAGCACTTGGGAGGCGGAGGCAGGCAGATCTCTGTGAGTTTGAGGTCACACCTAGTTCCAGGACAGCCAGGACTACACAAAGAAACCTTATCCTGAAAAACCAAACTTGTCATCGCCATTGTCATCGTCCATCGTTTCATCGTCGTCATCCTCCTCCTCCTCCTAGTCTTTCCTTGACTTGAAAATTTCATTTAGAACATTTTGTAAAGCAAGTCTGGTGGTATTGTATCACTCAGCTTTTTTTTTTTTTTTTTTTGCCTGAGAAAGTCTATATCACACTTCATTTTTTAAAAGACAGAGCTCCTATGTATAGTATTCTTGTTAACATTTTTTCCCTTTCAGGATGTTGACGATATCACATCAATCCTTGGTTGCATGCCAAGGCTTCTGGTGAAAAAAATCTGCTGAAAATTTTAGGTCTCTGTGATGTGAGGGAATTAAGTTCCCCTTGTTTTCAAAGCTCTCTCTCCACTAAGTATTTGATGGTGATGATGCTGTGGGTGTGCCCAAATAAGGTTCCTCTTATTTGGTGTCATTTGAAATTCTTGAGCCTGGAATTCTAGTTATTCCTTCAAGCTTAGAATGTTTCCTGCCACCTACTTCTTCAAATATATTCTTTCCCCTCCTCCTGGTTCTCTCCCCACTCCATTTTCTGTGACATTAATAATTAACATGTTGTTATATTTGGTGTAATATCATAAGGCCCTTAAACTACCTTGAGTTTTCTTTTCTTTTCACTCTTCAAATTGCACAATTTACAGCGCCTTGCTTCAAGTTCACCAGTCATTTTGTCTGCTTTGGGTAGTCTACTGTTAAAACCTCTCTGCTGACTTTCTTCAGTTCAGATAAGGAATTCTAATATATAGCTAAACTCTTTCCAACAGGAATAACTAACTGGTTTTACAATGGAGTGAACTGGAAGAAAGTTCATGAACTGCTGAACTCAGGCTATTTGTTTACAGCACTAGATTCCAGGGGGTAAGTTCCTTAGACCCTGGCCACTGTGAGCCACTGGATATTTTTCATTTCATCTCTTCATTCTGTGATCCAAGAAGAGCCAGAAGTCTAATATTCTCTGACTCAAGAACCAATCTAAGATGTAGTCCCTGAACAAATTCCATTCAAAGGGATGGTCTTAACTAGGAAAGATAGATGGGTGATACTTGAAAAATTGCAATTTATTTCTTAGGCTTAGGCTGCTGATGAGTTATCATTTGTCTGTCTGTCCCTTTGTTCCTCAATGAAGCTTAGTTTGAAAAAAAAAAAAAAGGACATCATGAAGGCACCAGGAAAGTGTGTCATAAACTCCATTCACCAGGATATGGGAGTCTGTGTTTTTTAAGCCTTTTCTATGCACTTTTACAGGCTGCCTACATAAAACTCCAGCATATTTTCCCTGAGGTCCAGAGACATTGCATATATATATAATACACTGTACCCTGAAAGCTTGTGAATTAAGCATAAAACTGTGGGTTTCTGAACAATTAGGGCACAGTGTGTAAGATCTAAGCCTTCCTCTGCAAAAGAATGTGGGTGGCTGGAAATTCTTTCTCTGATCTTATTATGCAGTTGTCAGGACAGGGTCCATGCTCCTGTGTGACTCAGCTTTTCCTCCTGGCTGACTGTGGATATTTTCCCAGCTGCCCTGTAGAAGGAGTCTCACCTGCGTTTTACTTTATTTCACAGAGAAATGACCTTGCGTGGATAGATGAACCGTCTAGAGACTCCTTGCCTGCCATGGTTCTCATATCCTCAACTTTAGGCTGTATAGAATACCCTTTTGACAAGCAATACACTTGAAGGCCCCCAAACATAACAGCAAAATCATCAACCGTAAGTTCATATTTAAATTCAATGTAATAACACACCAGCAGCACAAAGAGAATTCACTTTCATCACCTTGTCCTCATCTTAAGCTAATCTTGCAAAAACAAGTGTGCTAAGCAATCAACAGGTGCTTCCTTTTCAGTCATCAAGAGGATAAGAATTCATTTAGAAGTATTACATTAACCTTTCTCATTTCTTACTCACATTTGGGGGAGACAATTAAACCAATGCTTTTGGTGTGCTTTAGAATGTCATGCAGAAGAAATTGTACAACTCAGTCTACAAGAATCTAGGTTAGAAGACAGAGCTAACTTGTAGAGTGCTCACCTACTGGGCACGAAACCTTATCTTGCATCCTTATGTCCACAAAAATTAAAGAATAAATGGCTTTTACCCATTTTAAAAATATGGCAACAAATTTTGTTGTGAAACTGTGATCATACTAAACATGTGCTTAAATAAAGCTTATAGTCAATTAGTTTATAGCACAAGTCATAACATGTAATGCTTTTTGAAAGCTCCCAATGTTGGCTATTCTTATTTCAGGATTTCTTTATATTTACCATTTTGGGTTTCTTTTAATGTCCTCTAAGCATTTGAAAATCTGACTTTAAAATTAACATTTTTTTAACATATCCCCAAGCATAGCCTCTATCCCGACACTAAGGCAGTTCTGCCTTCTGAACTGAAAAACACTTGAGATTAGGGATATTGTGCCTTGTGATGTTTTTACATCTTCCCATAATACCCTCTCCATCGATCTGCACACAGTAGGCACTTAATGAATATACTTAGTGATTGGTTCAAGGGCCCTACAGATGCTTGAGTTGGCAGCAGACATGTGAATTACTCTAGGATAGACTTCAACATCTCCTTCCTCTTTGTGGGAAGACAGAAATGGTTGTTAAAGAGGCACAGCTAAGTGTTCAATCTCTTTTATCATAATTCCTCTTAACAACTGTGTTCTTGCCCTAAAATTATTTGATTCTCACCAAGAACTTATTTAGAAAAGCTGTAAAATTCAATATCATTTCATCAAAGCATATTGTCCCTGTCCAATGATTTCTATTTTCTCTTATACCAAATAAGAACTGGGTTCTTCAGGGGGAGCTAAGTGATCTGTACTGCACTAAAACTCCATGGCTGAACAAATATCTATTTCTCACTCAGCCTCTGTCCACAAGGGCTGTGGGGACATGCCGGCTTTGCTACACGTGATCACTTGAGGCATAAGCAAAGGGATGCTTATCTATCCCAGCATGACATACAGAAGCAGGGACCTGCAAAGTCACATGCCACAACTTCAGTGGCTCAGGGCAGAAATGAACAGACCTCTTGCACTTGCCTAAGATCCAAACTTAGTTAAGATCCCACCTATTAACAAGGAACTAAGAAATGAGCAGCACATAGGCTATGAGCAGCAAACAGCTCCCTCATAGGAACAAGTACCCATCCATCAGAAGCCCACGTGGTGATACCCTTTAAGAATCTTGGCTGGGTTTTTGTGGGTGATTTGGTGTTCCCCTCCCTCCACTAGGAGTCTTACCTAGTTAGAGGGTGTCCCCTTCAGTCTCCATGACCCCTGCCACTAAGAATCTCAGCTAGAGTCCTCCTCATATCCCCCCAGAGGCCCACTCTGACTTAGGTCTACAGCTTGTCACAGAGATGCCCCCACCCACCATTTCCCTTTTCTCTGCATGCCTTCTGTCCTCCCACACCCGCTTTCCTGAGGTCTGATCTCTACCCTGAAAAAAACTTTGACTCCAAACTTACCCTGCCTACAGGATGTGTAGGGATAGAGGAGAAAGAGGTGAGATTGAGAGAATGCCCAACCAAGGCCTGGCCCAACCCAATACCCATGGAAGAAAACCCCTGACACTATTACAATACTCTATGATGCTTGCAGACAGGAGCCTATCAGAGTGGATCGAAACAGATGCCGAGACTCACAGCCAAGCATTATGCAAAGCATAGGGCGTCTAGTGGAAAAGTGAAGGAAAGGATAAAGGACCTAGAGGTGACCAACAGAGCCAACTAAACAGGGCCCAGAGGGTGCCCAGAAGCACCAAGCAAGGACCTTGCATGGACTGGACCTAGCTCCTCTACACATATGTAGCCTATGAGTAGCTCAGGCTTCATGCAAGTGGCCTAGTAAGAGGAGCTGGGGCTATCTCTGACATGTACTCTGTTGCCCGCTTTTTATTACTTCCTCCAGATGGGACTGCTTTGCCATGCCACAGGGGAAGAGGACAAATTTAGTCCTGATGTAACTTGATGAGCTGGGGCAGGTGGGTAGGGGGTCACCCCTTGAGGAATAGGGGATGGGGGAGTGGGAAGAGAGGGTGGGCCTGGGAGTAGAGGAGGTAGGGGGCTATGACTGGGATGTAAAATGAATGAATAGATAGATAGATAGATAGATAGATAGATAGATAGATAGATAGACAGACAGAATCTTGGCTAAGACTGGCATGGTGGTGCATGCTGATAAGGCTGGCAGATCACTATGAGTTCAAGGCCAGCCTGGTCTACAAAGTGAGTCCAGGACATTTGAAGTTCCAAAGTACTTGTTTGCATTATTCAATGCCTGGTGCTCAATAAGCAAACTTCTACACAGAAATTAAACTGGTTTGTTTTCTTGTAATGTCTTATATCTTATTGACAATGGAGTTGCCTCATTCCTTCCTCCTCTTCCTTCCAGTAGCAGTCTGTTATTTCGTGTTCTACATTTGCTACCTCCCAGGGTCTTTTTAGAAGTACCATACTCAAAGGAGAACTGCTCCTCACCCTTCTCATCAGCTAGCCTGGTGAGCTACTGAGTGCCAAGGATCCTCCTGTCTCTACACCTCAACATTGGAATTACAGACGTGCACTGTCACCACACCCTGCTTTTACCCAGATGTTAATAATCTGAGCAAAGTTCCCATGCTTATACGGCAAGCGTATTGTCAAACAAACCATCTCCTCGGCCCTATTTTAACATTGTTTGGAAATACCTTTATATAAAAGATTAACTGTTTCTTTGTTGGTAACCTTCAAGCAAATGCTTTGAATTGTTCATGAATTCCTAATTCTTAGCTGCAAAGAGGCTTCATCCAGACTTGGAGTGAGGGGCTCCTTCCCCTTCTCTCGTCGTCATAAGTTTTTTCTCTCTCTTCCTTGTCCATCACTGATGGGAAGAGGCCACGTGGAGAGCAAGTGACCACAATGAGTATCTAGGAAATAGACTTCATTCCCATAACCAGAGAGAACTATGGAATACCTTCAGTAAGTTCAGAAGAGGTCTCTTTCTGAAGAGGTCCAGAAAGGCTAGCAACCCTGCCAACACTTAATGGGTCAGGGGAATTGAGATAATCAAGAAGTGTTGTTCTGACTTGCTAAGTTTGTGAAATTGTATTAGGGCAGTAGTGGTATATTGTACAATCTGGCAGTTAAAAAAAATTAGTGAGCTGTGTCCAGGAAATTAAGAGCGTGAGATACCTACGCTTCAGAATAACAAAAACTAAGAGAACCTGTGTAAGAGTCTATAGTGGTTTCTGAAATCTTTAACCCAGTACACAAGTGTTTCTGAAAACCAAGAATGAAAACCATTTTCCTCTGTCTATGAGTCCTCTTATAAATGTTGTCATGGATTCAAGAGTAGAATCTATTCAGATTCTACAAATGCAGTCCAGGATAGCCAAAGCTACATAGAGAAACCATGTCTCTAAATAAATAAATAAATATATATATATTAGAGTTTAGCCTCTTAAAATGGTGAGTTTCCTAGCTGAAAGAGTATAATACTCAGTCTTTAAAGATAGCAAAAGGTATTGCTTTACTCAGCTACTATGACAACACACTACTGACTGGGTGCCTTGAGCAACAGAAATGTGTTTTGTTTTGTTTTGTTTTGTTTTTTACATATCTGGAGTCTTAAAGTCCAAGATTTCGGTTCCTCCTGGGACTGCCTGGTCTCTGGATGGACATCTTCTCATTAGACCCCACATGCATTTTTCTCTGTGCACACCCTTCCCTGATCTGCTTCACTTCTTATGAAGACTTCAGTCAGACAGCATTAGTGGCCCACTTACAGCTTAATTTAACTGTCATTGCTTCTCTACCACCATCATAAGAGGACTAACTCTCCAATATATAGACTTGGTGAGACACAATCCTGTCAAGAGCATATTGATGTCCGATACTGGTTACCTCACTGAGGAAAAGCAGATCTCAAATGCAATGAATCCTGTTTTTCATGACAGATCATCCCCTCTGGTCTCCTGGAATGTTGAATGACTCCCAGACACCGAGGGCCAGTGAGAGCATTCCATCAAAGCTGAGTCATGGAGAGGAAAAGTAATGGGCTATGAAGTTTGCACAAAAGGAAATTGATATCGGTGGCAGGATAAGGGCTGGACCAGAGAAGAAAGACATCTTAGGGAAGCAAAGTATTACCTTGTACATCATTTTCAGCCATATATCTTGAAAATTCATTTAGAAATTTAAGTTACATTGACCTTGTTTCCTTCTTAATTTAATAAAGAAAATGTTTAGAAGCTTGTTCTTAATACATTTTATTTTTATATCAGAGAAACACTTTAGATGGCTCTATGATGGCATCTTTGTGGTAGATGAGAGTGCCCCAAGCAGTGTACTCATCTCTCACTAAGTGTGGCACACTTCCTTCCTCAGGAATGTCTTTTTGGAAATTTAGATAAAGAGGAAAAACACACATGGGTTTCAATATCAAAATATTAGGAACATCTGGCAGAGTGTCACATACTACCATCCTAAAACTCAGAAAACTGAATCATGAGGATTATAAGTTCAAAGTCAGCATAGGCTACTATGGAAACTCTTTTCTCTCCAATAAACAAGCCATCAAACTAAACACTTAAGAGGAAAAGCACTAATGAAAGGCTCAAATTCCAAAGAAACTAACAGGGTGAAAATTTTGGATAAACCAGCAAAATTAACTATTACATTTCAGCATAGTGAGTCAGGCAACCCAACTGTTGGGGTCGGGGGGAGCAAGCGGTTTTTTACAATTGCTAGGTGGGGGAAGCAAGAGAGAACCTTTTAAGAACAGTCATGAAAGCAGATATAGCCCAAACTTAACCAGTCATAAGAATGGCGAGTGGCACGTGCTTTAGGAGCCAGAATCAACATTCCTCACACAGCAATTTCTTTTGGCACTCATTAGTCATCAGGGAAATGCAAATCAAAGTGACTTTGAGAGTCCATCTTACATCCATCAAAATGGTTAAGATCAAACACTCATGTGACAATACATTGTGGAGAAGATGTGGAAAAATGTGAACATTCCTCCATTGCTGGAGGGAGTGCAAACCTGTACAACTACTTTGCAAATCAATCTGACAGTTTCTCGGAAAATTAGGGATAGCTCTACCTCAAGACCCAGGTATACCATTTCAGGGCATATACCCAAAAGAAGCTCTACCATACAACAAGAACACTTGCTGAATTATGTTCATAGCAGCTTTATTCATAACAGCCTGAATCTGGAAACAACCTAGCGGTCCCTCAACTGAAGAATGAATAAAGAAACTGTGGGACATTTACACAATGGAATATTACTCAGCTATTAAGGCCAAAAAAATCATGCAATCATCAGGCAAATGGATGGAACTAGAAAAATCGTCCTGAGTGACGTAGCCTAGACCCAGGAAGACACACATGATATGTACTCACTTATAAGCTGATTTTAGCCATAGAATGTAGGTAAAACATACTATAATTCACAGACCCAAAGAATATAAATAACAAGAAGGACCCAGAGGAAGATTATAAAATCCCACGAAGAGTGGGAAATAACATAGACAGCAGAAGTGGCTGAAGAGAGGGAACAGGGAGAGGAAACTCAGAGAGAAATGAAGGTGGACATCAGACCTTGGGAGAGCAGGGGGTGGGAGAACAGAAGATCTGCAGAGAGAAGAGAAACCATGATGGGGCATCTCTGTGACAACCTGGAGACCTATGACAAGGTAGGCTTCTGGGAGGATGTGGGGGTGACTCTAGCTGAGACTTCTAGGATATAGGGTCATGGAGACTGAATAGAACACCCTCTAACTAGATAGGACTCCTAGTGGACAGAGTGGAACACCATCCTGCCCACAAAAACTTGGACCAAAATTTACCCTGCCTACAAGGTATGCGGGGATAAAGATAAAGCAGAGATTGAGGGAATGTCTAACCAAAGCCTGGCCTAACCTGAGAACCACACCATGGAAGAAAGCCTGACACTATTAAGGATAGTCTGCTATGCTTTCAGACAGAGCCTAGAATAGCTGCCCTCTGAGAGGCTCTACCCAGAAGCTGATCAAAACAGATGCTGAGACTCACAGCCAAACATTAGGCAATCTTGTGGGAAAGTGAAGGGAAGGATAGACGGACCTGGAGGACACAGGAGCTCCACAAGAAGACCAACAGAGCCAACTAACCAGGGCCCAGAAGAGCTTGCAGAGACTGAAGCACTGTCAAAGGGCTATGCATGGACTGGGCAGAAGCCCACTGCACAGATGTAGCCTATGGGCAGCTAACACTTCATGTGGTTCCCCTAGTAAGGGAAGCAGGGACTGTCTCTGACATGGACTCTGTTGCCTGATTTTTTATCACTTCTCCCTGAGAAGGATTCCTCACCAGGCCACAGGGGAAGAAGATTTGTGCAGACCTGATAGGGCTTGATATACTGGAGTGTGTTGGTAGGGGGCAACTTCCCTTTTCTGAGGAGTAGGGGAGGGGGAAGAGGGGGAAGAAGGAGGAAGGGTGGGACCAGGAGGAGAAGTGGAAGGGGGCTACAATTGGTATGTAAAGTGAATACATTAATTAATGAATTTTAAAAAAGAAAAAGGTGACAAATGTCTTACCACAGAGCTATCAAGACATGAGTTATCTACACAGAACTGAAAACATTTCTGCCCATCAAGCAGAGACAGCATCATTCCATTGTATACCACCTTTACCTGGCATGTCATATGACAATCACTGTGGTCCCTCAGTTAGGAAAATCCAGCCATTAAATAATGAACAAAATTGTGTCATTTTCCCCCCAGAAAGATAGCTAGAATCTCTGTTAAGCAGAATAAGCCAGATTCAGAAAGACAGAGGTTATTTTTTCTCTCTCACATGTTGAGTTTAAGAGAAAAATACATGAAAGGAAAAGGTACATTGGAGAAAAAGAGAAAGAAAATAAAGAGAGAGGAATAGACAGTGTGGCTGTGGGCTGTGGAGCTGGCTAGTTGACAAAGTTCTCAGTGTACATGTATGAGGGATGGAGTTCAGATCCCCAGTACCCCCAGAAAAGCCAGATGGGCTTGGAAGCTCTTCTGTAATGCCAGCACTGGGGGGATGGAAGGGCTCCCTGGAGTGCCTGGTTTACCAGACTAGCTGAACTGATAAACCCTTAGCCAAACTAGCTAAAAGGCAGAGACAGTATCCAAATCAACAAAATCAGAAAGGAAAAGGGAGGGATAACAACACACACTGAGGAAATCCAAAGAATTATTAGGTCTTATTTCAAAAGCCTGTACTCCACAAAATTGGATAATCTAAATGAAATGGAAAATTTTCTTGATAGGTTCCACTTACGAAAGTTAACTCAAGATTAGGTAATAGTCCTATAACCCCTAAGAAAATAGAAGCAGTCATTAAAAGTCTCCCATCCAAAAAAGCCCATAGCCATAGGGTGTCAGCACAGGTTCCTACTAGACTTTCAAAGAAGAGCTAACACCAATATTTCTCAAACTATTCCACAAAATAGAAACAGAAGGGACATTGCTAAATTCATTTTATGAGGCTGCAATCACCCTGATACTTCAACCACACAAAGACTTAACAAAGAAAGAGAATTTCAGACCAATTTCTCTTATGAACATTGATGCAAAAATACTTGATAAGATACCCACAAACCAAATCCAAAAACACATTAAAAACATCATCTACCGTTATTAAGTAGGCTTCATATCAGAAATGCAGAGATGGTTCAATATATGAAAATGCATCAATATAATCCACCATATATACAAACTGAAAGAAAAAAGTCACATGATTATCTTATTAAATGCCAAAAAAGGCCATTGACAATATCCAACACCTCTTGATGGTAAAATTCTTGGAGGGATCAAGGATACAAGGCATATACCTAAATGCAGTAGAGGCAATATATAGCAAGCCAATAGCCAACATCAAATTAGATGGAGATACATTTAAAGCAATTCCACTAAAATTAAGGATAAGACAAGGCTCTCCACTCTCTCTGTGTCTATTCAACACAGTACTTGAAGGTATAGCTAGAGGAATAAGACAACTCAAGGAGATAAAGGGGATAGAAATTGGAAAAGAAGTCAAAGTGTCTCTATATGCAAATGATATGTTAGTATACATAAGTAAAAAATTCTACCAAGGAACTCCTACAGCTGAAAAACACCTCCAGCAAAGTTGTTGGATACAAAATTAACTTTTAAAAAGCAGTATTTTCCTATATACAATGAACAGGCTGAAAGAAATTATGGAGCCAACACCCTTAACAATAGCTACAAATAATATAAGATATCTTGGTGTAACTAGGCAAATGAGAGACTTATATGACAAGAACTTCAAATCTTTGAAGAAGCTATCAGAAGATGAAAGGCCATCCATGCTCATGGATTGATAGGATTAACATAGTAAAAATGGCCATCTTAGCAAAAACAATCTACAGATTCAACAAATCCCCATCAAAATTCCAACACAATACTTTACAAATCTTAAATAAATAATACTCAACTTCATATGGAAAAACAAACAACAGGCTAGCTAAAAACAATCCTGTACAATAAAAGAACTTCTGTAGTTATCATCATTGCTGATTTCAAGCAATATTACAGAGAAATAGTAGTAAAAACCTCAGAGTAAAAACCTCTGGCATAAAAACAGACAGGTTAATCCATGGAATCAAATTAAGACTCAGATGGAAACCTGCATACCCACAGACACTTGATTTTTACAAAGAAGCCAAAACTATACAGTGGAAAAGAGAAAGTATCTTCAATAAATGATGCTGGTGTAACTGGATGTCTGCATGTAAAAGGATGCAAAAAGATCCATATCTCTCACCCTGCACAAAATTCAAGTCCAAGTGGATCAAAGACCTTAACATAAAACCGGATAGACTAAATCTGACAGAAGAGACAGCCTTGAATGCATTGGCACAAGAGACAGCTTTCTGAACAGAACAGGAGACCAATAGCTCAGGCACTAAAATCACCAATTAATAAATAAGACCTCTAGAAACTTGAAAGTTTCTGTAAGGCAAAGGACACAGTCAAAAGGACAAATTGTCAGGCTACAGAATGGGAAAAGATATTCACCAACTCTACATCCGACAGAGAGCTGATATCCAAAATATATAAAGAATTCAAGAAACTACCAAATAACCAAGACATGTTCAACATCCTCAGTCATCAGGGAAATGTAAACCAAAACAACTCTGAGGTTCCATCTAACACCTGTCAGAATGGGTAAGATAAAGAACTCAAGCTGTTGAGACTATGGAGCAAGTGGAGCACTCCCTCATTGCTGGTAGGAGTGCAAACTTGTACAACCACTTTGGAAATCAAATTGGCAGTATTTTGGAAAATTGGAAATACATCTACCTCAAGACCCAGCTATACCGCTCCTGGGCATATACCCAAAAGATGCCTCACCATACCACAAGGACACTTGCTCAACTATGCTCATAGCAGCTTTATTCGTAATAGCCAGGACCTGGAAACAACCTAGTTGTCCCTCAACTGGAGAATAGATAAGCAAAATGTGCTATATTTACACAATGGAATATTATTTAGCTTTTAAAAACAATGAAATCATGCAATTTTCAGGCAAATGGATGGGACTAGAAAAATATCATCCTGAGTGAGGTGACCCAGACCCAGAAAAACACACATGGAATATGCTCACGTGTAAGTGAATAATAGCCATAAAATACAGGATAATCATGCTGCAATCTATAGACCCAAAAAAAGCTAAGTAACAAGGAGGGTCCAAGGGGGGATGCTTGAATCTCACCAAGAAGGAGAAATAGATTAGACATATGGAGTTGATGAAGGGAGGGGACTGGGATCAAGAGGAGGTGGGGTAGGCATAGGAGAGACCTGTTAGGAGGAGGACAGAGGGAGAGAGCACTGAGAAAAATAATTGGATTAGGAGGCATCTCTGGGATGACCTAGGACAATGGAAAACCCACAGAAATCTACAAAGTAGCTAAGATTCCCAACAATAAGGGACATAAAGCCTGCACTAGCCATCTCCTGCATCCAGGCAAAACTTCCAATGGACATATTGGGATACCAACCCAGCCACAAAGCATTCGACCTATAGTTTGTCCTGCCAACAAGATATCCAAGGATAAACAACAGAGCAGAATTTGAGGGACGGGCCAACCAATGACTGACCCAGCTTGAGACTCATGCCATGAGAAGGAGCTTACCCTTGACACTATTAATGATATTCTGCTATACTTGTAGACAAAAGCCTAGAATAACTGTCACCCATCAACTGATTGAAACAGATGCACAGACCCACAGCCAAACATTAAGCAAAGCTTGGAGAATCTTGTGGAAAGGGGGGGGGGAGGATTGAAAGAGACAGAAAAGTCAAGGACACCATAAGAAAACCTATAGAATCAACCAACCTGGGCGCCACAGAGACAGACCTGCTAATGAGAGAGCATACATGGGGTGGACCTAGGCTCTCTGCACATATGTCACAGTTGTACAACTGGGTTTTCATATGGGACTTTTAAAGCAGGCTGTCTTTAACTACATTGCCTGATTTTGGATCCCTTTCCTCTAGCTGGGCTGCCTTGTATAGCCTCATAGGAGACGATATACCCCTAGTCTTACTGGAACTTTATATACTAAGGCAGGTTGATATCTATGGGAGGCCTCCCCTTTTCTGAGGAGAAAAGAGGAGAAGTAGATGTGGGGAGGAGAAGGGTGGGGCAGGGGACTGAAAGGAAAGAAGGGAGTGGAAGCTGAAATCAGGATGGAAAGTAAATTAATTAATTAATTAATTTAAAAATACGTGTTGAACAACTCAATACATTTCACAAATAAGTTTTAGCTGGTCACAGATGTAATACAGCTTAACACTCTGGTCGATGTATGAGAATACGTAATAGGACTGTGTCACATTTGAATTTTCAAACGACAGAAAGGTTTATTCATAGAATGTTTTAATTACACATGAAATGCAGTGTTCAATATTTTAATTGCATCAAGTATTTTAAAGGGGAATTGGCCTTTCAGGTGTAGGCATACTTTTAAAATTTATTTTTATTTTTGTTTCTTATATCTCTTTCTCCCTTCTCCAACCCAATCCCTTCCAACACCCCAACACCAGGTAGGAGAGAAAGAAGGTTAGAGGGGAGAAGAGGTGTAGTTCTCTTTGGCTACTCCCTTTTGTTTAGGGCCACCAGGTTCTTTGAGGTAATACCAATCTCTGTTGTCAGGACATTCAGCCAGCAACAGCAAACACAACAGCAACCTTCTCTTCTTCCTCTGACAATCTCCTCCAAAAGCTCTTCTCAAAGCCCTCCTCTCTCCCTCCCTCCCTCCCCCTTCTCTTTCTCTCTCTCATATTTATACCCTCTCAGGGTTTTCCAGCTGGCAAATGTCATGCATGGCCTTACAAACCTATTACCTGCTGTGGACAAAGCAGAGCAGCTCCCAGATCCCACACCTGAGATGAAAACAAAAGCATGTTTACATAACATAACTGAGTTTTTAAAGAAACATAAACTTCTACAACATTCAGGATGATCAAATAATGTTTGGCCCATATCTATGAGGAAACTGGGTTTGAAGAGCCTGCAAAAGAAAAACATGTGTGCAACCTAACACGTTCCTTCATTCATATGAAGAACTGTCCGTGAAGCTGAGAGAGGCTATATGGACTATATTCTAGTCAAGGCTAAGATAATAGTGGTTCTAAAAGTACACATGCTTCTTTAAGGTGGATTCCTCCATGAACTGCCTTTCTAGAGCAGTGGGGAGGATTGACCAGCGGCAAAGTAAGCCCCAGGACCTGTCTAGATAAGAGATTTGCAGCATGAGGTAGAATAGTAGCTAGCTGTCTCTACTTTCTATGATGCTAAACTCTGAATGGCTATCAGTCTTTTTTCAGAGAGGACCTCTGAGGCAATAAAGACAAGAAGAAAACAAAACAAAACAAAGCAATCCAACCAGAAGTTTTCCAGGGCCAGTTATTCTACAGATTATCATTGAAAATGCACTTTCCAAGCAGACATTTATCCAATCAATCAGTGTTCAGCACCTGGAACTGTCCAAATATCTAGTGATACAATAGTGAGTGAAGGGGGATGCAGCTGCTGCATTCATGAGCTTAGTGCCCAGTGCAGGCAGTAATCTGCACACATATAAATAAAATTACCACTGTAGCAAGTGCTAGGAGGAAAATTACAGAATACACGAGAAAGCTGAGCTACTTGGATGGTTCAGAGAAGGCTAAGACCCAGGGCAAGCTATTTAACCCCTCCATCCATCCACGGTGATTGCTGTTAAATGGAGCAGAAAATTCTTGCCATACAGTGACTTTGAAGACTATAGAGTTTGTAGCAGGGGTACTTTTTTGTCTTTGTAACTTTGAAGAAGGGCATCTGACCTCTGTAAGCCTCAGTTTCCTCACCCTGAAACAAGTTAGCACACTAATACCTTTGCCATCATTCTGTGGGGCAGTGTAGAAACTGGCAACTATGTAGAAAACACCCTGAGTATTTAGAAAGAAAAATTCCATGTCCATTATAGGTCTTGTCTACTCATTTAAAACTCTAGGCAGTTTAAAGAGACAAACAGACAGACAGGCAGACAGACACAGGAAGGGTTTTGTTTATCTTCATCCTATCCGAGGTTACCAAGACTTCTAAGCTATGCAACCATGATAGGATCAAAGTGTCCTTCCTTCTTTTTTTCATAGTCACCTCCTTTTTCTCTTGAGAAACTAAAGGTTACCAAGAACATTTATGAAGACACAAGAGCATCTCTGTCTCTGCCCAAGCAGTAACCAAATGGAAATCACAGGAGTGGCTCTCCAGGGTACCAGAGGGGACCAGCTCAATATGAATGCAAATAATCCGCGTTTCAAGCAGGATTATGGATATAAATGAAAGACGAAAGCACATCAGGGGTACCGATTCGTCACACATTTCCACACAAAAGCTCTGCCCTGTTTCTCTACTCATCTCTGGCTCACCCTGCTTCCCTCTGCACTTTGTACATGAATATATTCAATGCTGAGAAAGATAAAAGAGGACAGAGAGACAAGCCAGCAGGCAGACAGACGGGCAGGCAACCAGAGCTGGTCATCAGCTTATCTTTTCCCCTCAGCACTCTATGGGTCTACCTGAACTTCTGGGGTCAAATGACCTCCACCAGAGCTTTACTGTCACCACAGTGAGTGGAGTCACAGAGCACCCAGCAACAGCCTGGCTGAAGCCAGCCCCCCTGCCCAGGTTTCCTGTTATCTCCCATTTGTCCTGATCACTAATGCAGCTCCTATGCTATCTCCCATTAGGTCAGGGCAATGAAAGCCAATGCCATTTTCTTGATGGCTTATGCAGAATTGCAGTAATTTGAAGCAAGCCTCTCTGGCCCAGCTTCGCCCTGTCTCCATGGCCCACCCTGCCACCTCTTTCCCTTGCTGCCCTCCCCTTCCCTGCTTCTCCCTCCCCTAGCTCCTGTCTGTGTCTGTCCTCTTTTCAAACTGAATATATTGGGGCCCTGGCGGGCTGCCATTCTAACTGCACATTAGAAATGGTAGAGTTTTCCTCTATCTGATTCTATAAAATGAGTTCACCAGAAGGTGCAGACCCAGCACATTCGTGGTTTTTCCTATAAATTACTTTAACACTGTGTCCAATCATATATATAATTTCAGATTTTCAATTTCAACTCACTGCTGTGTCAGCACAGACTCCACTGATATGTCTAACATATTTAGCTTAAAATGAAACGGATGGCATTTCATTACCAGGAAGATAATATTTTTGAATATGTTTCCTGCATGGTGGGATCTATCATTATTCTGCCACTTTATGTTCAGTGTGTGTAATAGCTTTTTAATGCTTTAGCGTATTTTATTTATACGTGTAATATTTTTCTAACACCATAGGACAGTTTAACTCATTGGACACATTAGAAGATCTTAATTGAGTACTTTTAAATATTAGCAAAGGGGGAAAGACTGAACAAATTGCCAATATTTTTGTTTAAGAGTTCATAAAGAGTAATAATAATGACACAGAATTATTTAACCCTGTTTCTTTTTCTTTTTAAAAAAGATCTATTCTTCCCAACCTGTTCTAGATAGACTCCACTCAGCAGCATTTATATATGTGTGTGTGTGTGTGTGTATGTGTGTGTGTGTGTGTGTGTAATTTATCAATATATATGTGTGCGTGTATATGTATATATACCTTAGAGAGGAAGTAAAAAGATAAAGAAAAATCCTTTGGTCCCCCGAGACTTAGAAGCTGTCAGAGGGAAAGCAAGGAACACAAGAAATATTGAGCAAGTGGCAGTGTGCATGACGAGGGCACGCTGATTGGCTGATGCTTCTGACAGTGCCGAAATCTTTAATACCAGGTCCTCCGCTCTTTGACCAAAGTCATGGAATGTTGAAAAGGAGACTTTTCTCAAAAGCTGTCATTGCAAAGAAAATGCAAAGAATGTGATTCACATCAAAAAATAAAAAAAAAAAAAAAACTTGCTGGTAACCAACTTTTGCAGGCATTTCAAATTAATAGAGGAGTTCCAGAGAAAGCACTTCACTGCTTGGGTTCTTTCTCACAGTGGTGCACTTCTCTCCTGGGGAAATGCCTGGAGCACACTTCCCACTGTGAGTCCCGGCCGCTCCGGGGCTCCAGGCCACAGCACCCAGCCAGAAGCATCCGGTCTGGGGTAGCTCAGCAGGGAAGCTTGTGCGAACTGACTTTGCCTCAGAGCAGAAGCTCTGCTTTTGCCATATTTAACACGCAGCCCTTATCTCTAACTGCTACCCTCCTGGGGAGGCGGAAACAGACATGAATTCTAATTCTAGGCCACTTCTTAGCACCAAGGAGACTGGGAGCAAGTTTCTGCAGTCCTCGGAGCACTAAGCATTTATCTGTAAAACTGAGATAATAGCTCTTGCTTCCCTGGTTACTGTGAGAATAAGACATCATTCCTCCTGTAGGTCCCCAGCCCAACCAGCCCAACCAGCCCCACCAGCCCCACCAGCCCCACCAGCCCCACCAGCCCCACCAGCCCCACCAGCCCAACCAGCCCAACCAGCCTAACCCACACCTACACTGCAGATACGGAACTGGTATTATTGTTACAATGAACAAATTCCATTGGTGTTAAGCAGCCTAGGGCTTTATTCTTTCTTTCTTTCTTTCTTTCTTTCTTTCTTTCTTTCTTTCTTTCTTTCTTTCTTTCTTTCTTTCTTTCTCTGTCTCCTCCAAATTCTCCCAACTAAATCTGGAAACTGAAGGGTATATGCTGATGAAACTGCCTCTGTTCTGGAAAGTTGTCACAATCATAGGATGCCATCTATTCAAACAAAGCTCATTTAACAGTAAAAAAAAAAAAAAAAAAATACTCCAGATTGAGTTTGGGTATATTTTTCTTGAGTTTTCCAGCTAACTGGCTTAGTTTTTATGATCTGCCTCATTTTTTTTAAATTAATTTATTTCCTCCACATCCCAATCACATTTTTCCCTCCCTACTCTCCTAAACTCCTTGCCCCCATCCACTCCTCCTCCATTTCTCTTCACAAAAAGAGAGGCCTCCCATGGATATTACCCAGCCTTGGCATATCAGTTGCAGTAAGACTAGGCTCATCGTCTCTTACTAAAGCTAGACAAGGCAGGCCGGGAGAAGAAAAGGGTCCCAGAGGCAGGCAGCAGGGTCAAAGACATCCCTTGCTTCTGCTATTAGGACTCCCACATAAAGACCAAGCTGTACAACTGTTACATATATGTAGGCAGCTAGGTCAGTCCCATGCCGAGCTTCCTGGTAGGTGTTTCAGCCTCTGTGAGCCCCTATGGGCCCAGGGTAGTTGATTCTGTAGGTTTTCTTGTCATGTGCTTAACCCCTCTGGCTCTTACAATCCTTCTTCCCTGCCTTCCATGGGATTCCCCAACCTTTGCCTATTGTTTGGTTGCGGAGGTGGGGGGAATCTTTGCATCTGTTTCCATCAGTTGTTTGGTGAAATCTCTGATGATGATTATGCTAGACTCTGGTCCCTGCACATCCTTTGGCAGAACAAATTATAGGTTGAAGGTTGTGTGGCTGGGTTGGTGTCCTTTCTCCACTATTGGAAGTCTTGCCTCATTACAGGAGATGGCCAGTTCAGATTCCTTGTAACTAGGAGTCTTAGCTAGAACCACCCACATAGATTCCTGGGCATTTCCATTACCCATCTCCAGTTTGTCACAAAGATACTTCCTCAGCCCCTAGTCCACTAGTCTCTCCTGGTACTCTCTCCCTCTGTCCTCCCCACACCTGACATTTTCTGTTCCCATCCCCAACCTCACCCCTACCCAGTCCCCTCCGCTCATCCACTCACCATGTCTAATCTATTTCTCCTTCTCAGTGAGATACACAAGGGATCTCCTCAAGAGAGGATCTTGAGCCCTCTTTGGTAGTTAGCTCTTTCGGTCTGTGGATAGTGCATGGTTTACATGCTAATATCCACTTGTAAGTGAATACATACCATCTTTGTCTTTCTGGATCTGGGTTACCACATTCAGGATAATCCTTTCTAGTTCCACCTATTTGCTAACTATTTTCATGATGCCAATTGTTTGTAATAACTGAGTAATACTTTATTGTGTAAATGTATACATTTTTAAAATCCATTTCTAAGGTGAGGGACATCTAGGTTGCTTCTAGTTTCTGGTTATTGCAAATAAAACTGCTATGAACATTATTGAGCAGGTGTCTTTGTGGTATACTGGAGCATCCTTTGGGTATATGCCCAGGAGTGGTACAGCTGGACCTTGAGGTTACCACCTCATTCCACTAGTGATTCTTGGGATTAAGTTTATGTTTTCAAAAGTTCTAGTCACTTCTCTCTCTCAAAGCTGAGGAAATGCTGCTCTCAGACAGAACATTGTAAGCTGTTTCCAAGGGCCAAATGGATTTTGGCTTTGCTGTCTAGGTTCAAAACCAACTATGGAAAACATGGAGTAAATAAACAGCGCTATTCTCTAACCAAACTTTTTTCACAAAGAGAGATGTGGCTAGTTTGTAGACCAGTTTCTGCCCTGGCATGATAATAAATCTTTTTTCCTATTCAAAAAATGGTAAATATAAATTGAGAGTTCCAGAGAATATGATTTCAAAGTCAAATTCATAGAAAAGAAAATGTCAATGATATAGCTTTACATTTCAGGCAAAAATAATAATAATTTTTATGATGTTTGCTTCTCTACTTTCCATTTTTATACGTAACTGATTTGATAATTAAAAATTTTTAGAAAAATTTGAAGACATTTTCAACTTCCATCTACTCCCTCTGTCTTAGCTAGGTTTTCTAGTGCTGTGATGAAGCATCTTGGCCAAAAGTAAATTGAGGAGGAAAGGACTTATTTGGCTTGCACTTCCAAATTGTAATCCATCATTGAAGGAACTCAGGACCAGAACTCAACAAGGGAAGAAACCTGGAGGCAGGAGCTGAGGCCACAGAAGGATGCTGTTTACTGGCGTGCTCCTCATGGCTTGCTCAGTCTGCTTTCTCATAGAATCTAGGACCACCCAAACAGCCTGGGCCCTCCCCACAAGTCACTAGTTAAGAAAACGCCCTACCATTTGCCTATAGCTGGATCTTAGGGAGGCATTTTCTCTTACGAGACTCCCTTCTCTCCAGTGACTCTACCTTGAGTTAAGTTGACATACAACTTCCAATACATTCTCTGTTACAGCTGCTTTACAGTTAACCTAGCTTACTGGTGCTCCACTAAACAATTTGGAGGACATACCAAAAATTATAAAAACACATTCTCCAAAGACCTGCTATAGTCAGCCACAGCTGAAAGGCAATGAATGAAACAGATAAAGGCCACATCACTATACAGGTACACTTTAGTAGATTGGAGCAAACAACATGTAAATTACAAGATCAACACAAAGGTTGGTATGACCCAAAGGAAGAATTTTGGGGAAAGATGAGTCATGAGAGGGCAGCCTCTGAGGAGAAGCTAATGAACTAATATTTAGAAGGAAAGGAGTTCTGTGCCCAGTTCTTTGAAAAGCTAAGGATGACAACACAAAAGTCAAAAAGCAAAATAAAGAGTTCAGAAAAATAGAAGAAGTTGACCGGAAGCCAGTGTGACTGTGACTGCTAATATGAGATGGAACCCACTTGGAAAGGCAGATTTCTATAAATACCAGGACTAAACTCTCCTTTCATCAACAGAAAAGTGTTCTTACTGGTTACTTCCCACTTATCTTACTGTTGAAAATTGTAAAGACAGCATCTTGAAGTGACCTCATCAGCCAGCTACTGAAGAGAAATGAGACCTTCCTAATAGCCCTGTAACAGGTCCACTCAGAAGCCCCGAGTTCCTGTAGCATTGTGGGGAGACGGAAGCATGTGGACAGGCACGTGCCGATCGGCATTGCCTGCCTTGAAGCTGTTCTTTGGAGAAACAAATCAGAAGCTATTTAATAATATTCCTCTTCAAAGTTATATGGCACTTTTCATCTAAGAATATCAGAGCACTTTGTCGCAATTAAATCATTAATCCTCATGACAACTCCATCAAGAAAGTATCTTCTTTATTATCAGCGAGAACACTTGGCATTTCAGTGCTCGCCTTGAGGATGCTCGTCAATCATATGCAGTTAATTAATGCACACAACACATTCAGAAGGCAGGCCAGCATTCTGCTCCCGGTTACAGATTCAGAAACTGAGGTCACAAAGTGGCCAGGCATTTCCAGCCAAGTTAGCTAAATGATTCTACTATCAACAATTACTTACTGCCTGAAGCCTTATTAAAAGTCATCTTCATGTACTGCCCTCTTAAATACTTAAAAGCCTATAGCAGCAAAACTGTTTAGAAGAATCATTAACTTGACTGCCATCAAACTGAGGGTAAGAACATAGCTCCCCTTAGAGAAATGTAGATTTGACATATTTCTTCATATGTTTTTCTTTCTACTTTATTAGGCTGAAAGTTAGGTTCATTAAATGGCAAGTTGATTCTCCTTCCTTTCTTCCTTTCTTCCTTCCTTCCTTCCTTCCTTCCTTCCTTCCTTCCTCTTCCATTTCCTCCCATTCCCCACAGTGGGCCCTTCTATACTGAAAATAAGAATAGGTCTGTGGAAAGAATATGGAAAAGTTTGGAACTTTGGGTTGTAAGCAGAGTGTCATGAGAGCTCCACATCTGGATTTGAAAGAACAAAAGGCAGAGGAAAATGTGGATGCTCATAGGCTTTAAGAGAGCAAAAAGAACTCTATTTGGAGCTGAGGTAGAGTCCATTCAGGCCATACTCTGCGCAAAAATTTGGCTGTATTCATCTGTGTTCCAAGAAGCTGAGTGAAGTTGACATCACAAGTAATAGCTTAATATGTTTGTTGAAGAATTTTTCTTTCAAAAATAGTATTTTATTAATTTTGTGATAATTTCATATATATACAATTAATTTTGATCTTATTCACTCCCACTCTGCCCCCAACGCCTCCAAGATCTAGCCTTACTCCTTCCCAATTTTTATTGTCTATTTTTTTAATGACCTACCTAGTCCAATTTGTGCCACCTATATACTCATGCATGGTGGGCTTTCTACTGGAGCTGCCACAGTCTCAAAATAGTATAAATAAATAAATAAATAAATAAATAAATAAATAGACCCTTCCTCGCCAAGAAGCAATCAATTGCTACTAGCTCCCTAGCTAGAGGAGGAAATTACAGGTCAGGGCAACATTGAGGATATGCTCTGGTTATTGCTCACTGTTCTCATTCCAAGAGAAAGAGAAAAAAAAACAAAGTGAAGTTTAATGAGGAAAGTTGTATGAGTAAGCTGGAAAGCAAAGGTGTAAAGAGAAGACTATAGATATCAGAGCTTAAAGAGATTCAGTCTGCTAAAGAGAAATCTCGTTCCTGCACTGGGGCAATAAGAAAGGTGCCCTGATAGTGCCCTAAGAGTTAGACTCACACTCGTCGAAGGCTCTGATTTGTGAACATGCAAATTCCTTTCAAAGGAGAGAGTCTAGGCTCAAAATGTGAAACTGGTTTCTTGCTCCTGGGAAGCAACTTGGGAAGAGTTCTCCCAGGGTCAGCACACAGAAGATGATGCAACTGGGCTCCCAGGGGCCAAGCTACGTCTTGAACTTAACAGAGCTGCTCACGTGGTACTGGATTTGGAAGCATGAAAGATGCATTTTGAAGAAGTCTTCTACCATCATTTCCAAGAGCTGCCAATGCTAGCAATGAGTGACAGCTTTGGAGTCCCTCCAAAGAGGCCCTGAGAGGCCACTGAATGAATTTGAGAAGGTGGAGCCTCCTTTGCCATAGAGATCTCGGGGTGCTTAAAATGGCAGAACTATGTGATCTCAATGCAGAAAACTGTATAAACAGAGTAGAGACAGCCTAACAGAGAGCTTATATGATCTACAGGCAGCAGAAACTTAGGGGAAGGACTACTAAAGCCTTTGTATCTGAACTGATTTCATCACAAGTCTCAAATGTCAGACATGGAACTACAGTGTCTCGTGTTTACTTATGTTTACCCTGCTGGGTTTCAGTCTTGCTTTGGTTCATGCTTCCTTTCTGGAATATACTGTTTACTCTGTGCCATTATATGTTGGAAGTATACAGCTTGCATTTCATTTTGGAAGATCTCCCAGTTAAGCAACTGCTTTGGGTCTCAGAAGTGGCTGTAGACTTTAGACTTTGGAACACTTTCAAGAATGTGGAAAGCAATGGGCATCTGAAGTTATACTGGATGCATTATGAAACAAGAGACATGGTCATGGTGTCCCTTCATGGCAATAGAAACCCAGACTAACACAGACTCCTTCAGCAGTTGTAAGACAAGATAAATATTTCATCTTCTAAGTTTCTTCTATCAGAGTATTTCATCAAAGAAGTGAGGAAGATACTAAAACAAATCCATCCAAGACATTTTGCTTCTTGGCACACGTAGAAGACTTATCGAAAAGGTGTCCTTTACTTGATAATAAAACTTGCCATGAACAAAAGGAAAACAAAATACACTATTTTCTGCTGTTATTACCATGCTCCGTTTTAATATAATCAGGTGGGGCAACGGAACCTATAATAGGTATTACAAACAGAGAAGATTTAATTTAGGGTATTGGTGTTACAAGATAATGAAAACCTGAAAAAAACAGAAGTGAGATCCAGAGGCTACTGGAATTTAGATGAATGATTCTTGTGAAGACAGACTGTGGCCACACAGTTGGAAATACACTACAATTGTTCAGGTGTGGAAAAGCTACCTCATTAGTACTAAACTAATTAGTACTGAATTAGTGTAGTTCTGCATAAAGCCAAGAATCACTAAACTCACTGGTCCCAAAACCACAACCATACTTCCTTCCACCTGTTGATTCCTTATTAATGTCTCTTAATGCCATATGCCAACAGGAAGCCAGAGTCCAGATAACCTGGGAAATGTAGTCTCTGGACTCCAAGCAGTGCCAGACACAGTATGGTAAAGTAGGTTAAAGTCTTGAAGACATTAAAAAAAAAAAAAGTGATATTTTCTCTATTGTCTTGATAAGAGACAAAGGAAATATTCTGAAGGCTACTCACACAGCCCCCTAAAAGCTTGAAAATAAAGCATACTCCCCAGGAAAGCAAAACGCACTGAACACTAAGATATGGGTTCTTTGTGCTTTAAAGTTCATACAGGGAGGAAAATGAATACACCCTTAACTTACACACAGCTTAAATTATATAAAAGTATGTCATGTGACTCTCTAAAAAGATCTCTACTGTATAGGGAGCTGGTGATAAATTGGGAAGAAATTAAAAAGTAGCGGTAAACCAAGACACATGATATTACCAGAGAGTGGTGAAAGTAAGGTGGAAAAGAGAACAGATGAAGATGGAGATGTAGGGTTACAGATGAACCCTGGTAATTTTCAGAGTCCAAGAACCAAAGCAGAGATTTCAGAAACCATCTATTGCCAAGGACGGAGAAAAGGAGAAGCGCAAAATGGGCCACAGCGCTTCGACATGTTGACATTCAGCCAGAACTTAAAAGGAAGTCTCAGGAATGAAGTCCTCTAAGTTTCAATAGACACTGCTCGGGGCCATGACAACCAACTCTAACATGCTGTGTCGAGTCTCTAGAGACAACCAACCCACTGATGTACCCACATCTTTCTCTGACAGCATGCCATGGAGAAGGGGCGTTCCATATCAAATAACATAATCTAAATAATTTTGCATGGGCATGCCCAGGCTTGGCTCCTAGGTGACTCTAGACCCTGTCAAAGTGACAAGCATTATCAACCATCATATAGGGACATAATATAGACTTCTCAGAGGTCTTTACTGGATAACTTCCTAAAACTAAGGTGTGGTTACTTAAACTTGTCTGAATTCTTCCACTTAAGGGTTTAAGGTATTTTTCCTTAGTCCTAATTTGGGTCCACTAAAATTAGCTAACTTAATTCCTTGAAGTCTTTCTTCAACTACACTCCCCTAATTCCCTAAAGTCTCAGGCACAAATAAAGTTTACAGAATTGGACACCAGCTCTCTCTCTCTCTCTCTCTCTCTCTCTCTCTCTCTCTCTCTCTCTCTCTCTCTCTCTCTCTCTCACACACACACACACACACACACACACACACACACTGAATTCAAGCCACAGACATGCCTGTGTGGGTATGAAATCAATCCAGAAATGCTCAGAGGGTAGATGTGTAAATACAGCTGAGGAAACCCACAGTCTTTCCTAGGGACAGCTTTTCTTATGCTGGGGATGGATTAGACCTCTTTCCTTGAAGCATGCATGCAAATTTATGGAAATAAAACAGCTGAACAATTGTAAATATTATGAAAAATCCTACTTACCTTGTGATTTCTACAGGTGGTTCCAGACCACCTGTGTGGGATATCTGACTTTTTTTTTTTTTTTTTTTTTTTTTATGCTTTGAACTGTGGTGCTTTTCTTATTCCACGCCAGATGAGCATTTATGTTCCTTCACATCCTAACACAGATTCAGTTTTCTGTGTCACGAGCCGTCATTTCTATACAAATAACAAGCTGAATGCACTCCAGTCACCCTCTCTGCACCAGCTTGCCCTCTGAGCACTGCCCATATGCCTCTGCTCTCCTTCTCCCCACCTTTCATTCTCCACTTGGAAATATTCCTTCATTATTCTCTCTCTGTAGAGATCGGTGCTCCTCCAGCCCAGCTTACATACTAAAGTCCTAATCCTCAATGTTAACAACTATATTTGTTGATAGGGATTTTAGGAGGGTATAAGGTTAGATGAGGTCATAGAGATGGGATCATAATACTCTGTTAGGAAGAGAGAACATCTCACTGAGGGAACAATGGACCAAGACAAAGGCATATAAAGACACACGGAGAAAGCATCTGTCTGTAAGTTAGAGAGAGAGCTCTCGCCTCACCACAGACAAAATCGGCCTACATGTTGGTCTTTTCTTTTTCATCCTTTAGTACTGCAAGAGTAAGTTTCTGTTGTTTATGTCCGTCTATGATATTTTGCTATCAAGGAAACTAAATTAAGTTTTGATGAAGTCCCCATTTCTGTAAATGTTTCCATTGTATTCTACCAGGTATTGTATTCCACTGTAGTCATCCACCCGATACTCTGCTCTCCATCAGCCCTTTGTACAAAGTCCCATAGAATGTTAGTTTTCTTCTCTAATAAGCACTTTTCTTTCTCTTGGTAAACTGACATTTTTGAATGTATAAACACCCCAGTAGAGCTCACATAGTTCATCCCAAACTATGAAGCTAAGGTTTAAGCCAGTCTTGCTAAGCCCCGGCTACTAGTGATAATGCAGATATGGTCACAGTGTCTAGACAAAGACACAAGAGGAGAGGTCACTTTTGAGGGGGGTGATGGTGATGTTTTCCTGTTTCTATCGAGCTGCTATGAGAAGGAAAAGAAGGATGGAGCTTTTTTCCAGCATGAAATTCCCTCCCATAATTTTCACAACACTACTTTTTACTGTTGGGTTTAATTGAACTGAGTAGGAAGCCATCTCACATGGAAATTCTGAAATAAGATGATGATGACTTTTCAAGTTTCATCACTTCTGAGTCCAGTCTAACTCAGTTCTTCTTCCATTCCTGTTTTCCAAGATGCTGACATCTCCCTCCACCCCCGCTCGCCAAACTCATGCTTCCACTACATCCCAATCTATTCTGCATCCTCAAATGGTAGACAACACACACACACACACACACACACACACACACACACACACACAAACACACACTTTTCTTATTTCCAACATTTTTTCCTAATCATTCTCAAAATCAGTTTGGATGAATGGAATTCTTCAAAATTAGCCACCTGGCTTGTGTCTAGCCTCACTTTTCTTTCTTTATTTAATCTTCAGCTATAGTAAGGCTCTGCCAAGAAAACATGAATATAAAGCTCCTATTGTTGGTTTCCAATTGTTCTATAGTCAAAATTCAAATATTTTCCTTTTTCCTGCCCTAAAAGATCTAGCCCCCAATTCATTTTGTCATCCGCAATTTTCTATATTGTGTCCTCTACTTCATTTTACAATAACTCTAGACTCACATGGTGAGTTTCACCTTGAGACATTCAAATAAGATAGTATCTGAAGCACTCTTTAAAAAATTTTTTAATTTATTGTGCATAGAGGGATATGTATGTGGAGGTCATAAGCAACTTTCAGGAGTCAATTGTCTCCTCGCACCATATGGGTCCCAGTGATTGAACTCAACTTTAGACATGGAAGCAGGTGTGTTTATTCACTGAGCACTCTTAACAGGCATGCAACACTCTCCCACCAATTCCTCATCTATGTAAAATCTTCACCCTCTTCAAGGACTCAATTTCACTATCAGTTGCCTAAAAAATAAAACAAAAATAAAGAAAAAAGTCTATTTCTGCCACTACTTCTGTTACCAGTCCTCTCTGTGTTACTCCAAAATAAGGCAAACAGATCTTTTTTGTGGTATTTGTCCTTGCCTTCAGGGGTGTGTGTGTGTGTGTGTGTGTGTGTGTGTGTGTGTGTGTGTATGTGTGTGTGTGTGTGTGTGTGTGTGTGTGTGTGTGTGTGTGTCCACTAGCCTTTCATCTACCACCCCACAGCCAGCTGCAGGCAGGAGCTGCATCATATTCACCATAAAACCCCCAGGACATACTTTGTTCCCAGTAAGGACTCACAAGACTCTTTTTAAATCAATCAATAAATCAATAAAGGAAGAGAACAGTGAAGAGTCAAAAGCACCACAGCTTCCAGCACATTCTACTCATTTCGTGATCTGCTAACAATGTACTTTGTTGAGTTATAGTCTAAAAACAAGCCCATTTATTGGGGGGAGGGGGCAGTGTCTACAAGGTAATTTCCCTGAAGCCAACGGAAGTCACTATCAAAGAACACTTTTGTAACTCAGCTGCACACCTCACTTCTGAACTTCCATCTTTTTATTTTGTTTGATTTTTTTCTGCATATCTTTAAAGATTCAGTTTTAAGAAATAATGGTTATTCAGGGGGAAGAGGTCCCCCTCGTTCACAGTCATAGAGATGGGGGATTGGGGTGAAAGTGGGAGGGAGGGAGGAATGGGAGGATGTATGGGATGGGATAGAAAATGAGATGTAATATGAATTATTTTATTTTTCAATAAAAATGTGTTTAAAAGAAAAAAGAAATAATGGCTAACCATTCATTAGAGAAAAAAAGATATATTGGATATATGCAAAAGAAGATTCCTAGGACAAATCGAGCTGGAGAGAGTCAGGGAACCACTCCAAATTCCCAACATGCCTGATAGCACAACACAGTGCACACCAGTAGAAGGTCAAGTACAGTTCTGTACATCTCCACAGAGCCTGGGAAACTACTGACTCCTTTAGAGCCAGCAGACTTTGCTGGAGGGGTGGCCTCAGATTGCTGTCACCAACCGAGCAGGACCAGGTCTCCATCTAGTCAAGGACAGTGCAGTATGCAGGAGCACCAGGTTGTTCAGGCAAAAGTAACTCAGAGGACCCCAGTTGATTTCTTAAAATTATTTACCTCAGGAGTCATGGATTTCTGGATAAAATACTAGACTGGTTCCCTATTAAAAGTGAGTATCAAGAAAACGATATTGTTAGCATTTCAACTTGAAATGTGACTATTTTAGTACAAATATGACTCTGTAATACTTGAGACATACTTGTACTAAAAAAAATAGGGTATTCACTGCTTACTGGAAATGTGGATCTTATGGAGAGACCTATGCTTTTACTTCTCAAAGCCAGTAACTCCATGTTGCACGGAAATTCAAACTGCTGCCACTAATGAGCCTGCTGCAGTCTGCTGACTTCAACCGAGTACACAGCCTAAGCTACAGGAAATAGGTTTTGGTAAGAAGAAATCATCCCAGTGGGGTTTATCCTAGGGAAGTCTCTACTGCAAAGACTCAGTGAGGTCATCCATTACAGATTCGTTTTCTGTCCATCGCTTTGAGTGCTTCAGCAAAGAGTCCGCATCATCGTGGATCTTTGTTCCCTCTTTCACCTGCTAAGCTCAAATTCAAACTACTTGCTTTCTCCAAGGGGCAAATAGTCAAAACATCCTCAGCCTGTGAAACATTCACTCTTCTCTACGAATCATTAAAAGCCTACCTTGCTCTTGAAGAGTTTCTTTCTTTCTTTCTTTCTTTCTTTCTTTCTTTCTTTCTTTTTTTCTTCCTTCCTTCCTTCTTTCTTTTTCTTTCTTTCTTTCTTTTTCCTCTTTTCTTTTCTTTTTTCTTGATTTCCTCTGCATCCAGAGATAGATGAGTGACTGGAAAAGCAAGAAAACATGTAACTGGGTTCTGTGGCCAAATGATGCTATGAAAATTCTTCTGGGGCCCCTCAGAAGAACGAACTCAGCCCTCTGCATTAGATAGTTTCACTTGTTGGCTGTTCATGCTGAAGAAACTGAACGGCAGCAGCCTAAATACGTTGTCCTTTGCTCACTGCTGTGTGTTAAAAATCTCCCTTGTGGTAACTGATGCCACACCCTGATCTATGAACAGCAAAAGGTTATGTATGCCACCTGCCACCTGCCCACTGCCCGTCTACAGGCTCCTAGATGAGGTGTATTTCTTGGTCTTCTATATGGACCATATCATTTGCTTTGCTTTTCTTAAATCACAGAAACAAGATCTGATTCTCTGGCTTCTTTGTAAGTCCTAAGGAAATATTCTTTAAGTCTCTTTTTTAAAGCAGGGCATGCACTGTTGTCTTCCTGATGTGTCACCAGCGGCTTTAAAATCAATCCCCTTGTGTCTGTCACCGTGACTCAGAAAACTAGGACAGTGATGACTCTGTCATTCCGTGGTTCTGTGGTTATATGTGCCCTACTGTCGTTCATTTCTGTGCTTCAGAACAGTAAGGGGGCCACATGGAGACATCTTTTTATCACAAACACTCCATGAGATAGTTTTGATACTGAGTAGAGAACAGGAAAGACAGGAAGGGTGATTTTTCTGCATAATTGTTGTTTATTTCTGTGGCAAGTTGATAGCTGGGGAAACACGTATTTGAGGGACATTTAAGGCCTGGCATTTCCATTCTTGACTCAGGTTTAAAGCTGCAATTTGCATGGTGACATTTGAAACTTGACCATCCTGGCCTATGTGGTTGCCAGACATCGGCCACTTTGGCAAGAAGTAACCTCGGAGGGATGACAAGAGCAGTCTTCCAAAAGGAACAAACAAATGTCTGTCTGGTCCCCTGTATCAACCCAAACAAGCAGCTGTGCTCAAAAGGTTTCTTCTGTCTTGTGGAGCCAGGAAAGGTGAGCGATTCCAGAGAAAAATGGACCACAATGCATGTGGGGCAAAGCACTTGGTTTTTTGTTGTTATTGGTTTTTAAAGGAGTAGCAGAAAAGCTCAATTGTGGGATAAGAAGGACACTTTCATTCCACCACCATTCTACCTGCTCCCCGTGCACCTGAGTACAAGGCACACACAGAGACTCTGCCCAGACCCCAGCTGCTATGAAGGACTAGTGCACATAAAAGCCCTACTTAATCCAAACCATTATTTTTTCCTCGTTTGCCATCTCCCCCATTCTCTCTAGATTGATATAAAAAGAGAGAGGCTAATGGAAACTATTTGCCTGAGTTTCCTCCTGTTTTTTTGCGCTCTTTCTCATCCATCTGTTTCCTTTTCTTATCTCCAGTGGAAGGGGGATCATTTAAAGAGGGACAAGATACAGTCAAGGAGTAGAGATGGGAAAGGAAAAGCTAAGAGTCTCTCAAGAACTTGAAGCACACGTTTCAATCCCAAAGAAACTAGATGGAATTGAAACACTTTAGGAACACAAGATAGAACTTGCCTTTCTTCTGAAATAACTAACAATAAGAACAAAATATTCAGCCCTCCATATTTGCAGGTTCCAATTCAGCCACTGATCAATATATTCTGAGGTAGAGGAAATGAATTCCAGAAAGTTCCGAAGAGAAAACAGTCTGGCCCTCCTCATCTTTGGGTTCCACAACTCTAGAATCAACCCACCATAGATTAAAACATTTGGGGAACAAGTCCTAGGAAGTTGGAAAAAGCAAAGCTTGAGTTTCCACATACTGAATATTGTGGTGTTGAATCTACAAAACAATGCAGTGTGTGCATCCCTTTGTGGTTCCCACCTTTTCCTGAACTCTTCTCTCTAATCATCCTTATTTGGACATTGTTACAATGTATCTCCTTTTGGTATTGTATGGTTAGTTCTACAAGGTTCTTATCTACATTAAACATGTACAGTCTGTTTTTCTTTCCATAAGTCCCTTAAAAGTACAGTTTATACACCTATTATTTGTATAGCATTTATGGTACGTTAAATGATATGTGACCTAGAGATTACTTAAAGAATATGGAAGGATAAGTGGAAATTATATGCAGATACTATGCCATTTTGTATAATAAATGTGAGCATCCATGGATTTTCAAGCCTGTAGACAACACTGGACCAATCCTTTGTGGATTTACAAGGATAACTATAATAGCAAACACCAGTACAAGGCTACCCTGTTCTAAATAGTAAATTTACCTATTTACCTCACACGTCACATAGTATAAATACTGATAGTATCCATTCTAGCAGGCCAATCCTTACAGAGATTCCTTAAGTCCACAGAAGATAAATAGCTCACCAATATTATTCAGCATACATTACAAATGATCCTGCAAGCCATTCATCCCCAGTAGTATTACCCTGCTACCCTGAGGCTGCCTCCTATGGATTGAAAAGTTCATTTCTGCCCATATTGTACTCTCACTCCATGTTGACTATAATGACAGAAAGAAGACAGCAATTGTGTTTGTTGACTTCCACCCACTAATCAAGGCCATACCCCATTTTACGTGTCAGTTGGCTTGATCAACACAGCAGCAGAAGATATGAGCAAGTGTGACCCCTATCTGACAGAAGTAGGTTGGGTTGAGTAGGGACAAGTCTGTCACAGCAATTTGACTCAGTCAATTCAACATGCTGGTTAAACTCACTCTGCAGTGCTACTGTCCTCTGAAATAGCACTGAAGTCTGAAAGTAGAATTAGTAAGGGGTCAGAAATTTCAGTTTCCTGAAGGCAGAGAAGGTTGGAATCCCTCAAGGAAGGTATAAATACTTGAAAGCTCTTTTTCCTCTGACCTTGACCTTGAAGGCTAGAGAAGGGTGAATAGTTTCTCACACACACAGGAAGGGAGAGAGACAGGGAGAGATAGAAAGAAAAAGAGAGAATGTGCATGTCCAGGAGTTCAAGAAAGTGAAGGAAGATCTAGACGGAGGGGTATCATCAGTTTGATGCAGTTATGGACAGAATTAGTTCATAGAAAATGATTCTACCTGTGAGCTTCGGTATGGCTGATGCCCCACTCCTACACTCCCAAATCCCCACAAAGGTAGTTCTCATGACTTTGATGTGCATAGGGAAGGTGAGTCCAAAATGTGTGGGTCACTCTAGCCAGGTCTATATATCACAGAACTACCATACAGCCCAACTGACACCAGTCCATACAGAGTCCTGCTTCTAAGAGCATCATTATCTAAGCAAAGCTGCTCTTTAGTAAGTATGGGAGGCAGGATTTCATATGCTCTGGAGTCAAGGACACCTGTGTTCAAATTCTAACCCCCATTGGCTATTTATCTTGATACTTCTGTAGACTTAATTTCAATATTACTAAAATAAAGACAACAAAAATGATGTCTTCATTGATTGTAGGAGAGTGCAAGTGAGATAACTTTAAAGCATTAGGTTCTATAGCTAATGGTTAGCAAATACCCAGTAACACCTATACTCAGGGTAAAATAATGCATAACCTGTATAATTATAAAACATAGTCAGAGCTAAAGATATAGCTCAGTGGTATACTGGCCCAGTAAGAGTAAGGCCCTAGAATTTACCCTCAAGACTGAAACAAAGTGTGTGTGTGTGTGTGTGTGTGTGTGTGTGTGTGTGTGTGTGTGTATGCATGTGTGTGTATGTGTATGAGTGTGTATGTATGTGAGTGTGTTATGTGTGTCTAAGTGAGAGAGAGAGAAAGAGAGAGAGTGTGTGTGTGTTTGGTGATGCTTTATAATTCTGAAATAAAGCTATATGACTAAGTTTCCTGGAAGTATATTTTCTCAGCCAAGTAGAGTTCTATTTATAAGCAACAGTGAGGCATAAGGTTTCCTAATTTAGTATCCTCATACATTTTAGTTTTCATACAGGAAACACTAAAATTAAAAATTGAAACAACTTTACTATGATTAAAGAATCATTTGAATGACCTTTGTTGAGGGTATTTGATCTGAATGTGCTCATTTTAAGCCAAGGGAAATGAGGAAGACAATGAGAAAGAAAAACTACCTAGTGGAGCTAACCAATAAACTAAGCCCAAGACTTGTAGCATTGTTTGATCTGTGTGTGCAGGATCCTGGAAATTCAAAATGGGTATGAGCCACAGAGCAGTTTAATCTGATCCTGCTCTGATGTACCAATTTCCTCCCTACCCCCCCCCCTTGATTAGGTTGGGACTTACAAGTGTCAAGTGATGAGAAACTCTCTTCACCTGGCAGCAGACCAGCCATATGGAGGCAACTCCAATTCTTAAAACATTATTACTTATATTTATGGTTGTGAGCCTAGCCTTTAATGGCTGAGCCATCTCTCCAGCCCATAATGAGTGAGTTAACCCAGAAGCAGAAAGACTCAAATGGTATATACTCACTTATATCTGCATACTAGCCCAAGGGGCATGTCCCACGAAAGCCTTCACTTACCAGGAAACTGGGACAGAGGGGAGGACATCCTATTGGGACTCTAGAGGAGAGAAGCATGGGAGAATAGCAAAGTAGAAGGATCCAGAGGGTCCTAGAAACCTACAAGTAGAACGTTATGATAGGCAGATTTGGGCCCAGGGGTCCTGCTCAAACTAAGGCACCAGCCAAGGACAATACAGGTGGTAAACTTTAAACCCCTACCCAGATCTAGCCAATGGTCAGAACATTCTCCACAGTTGAGTGGAGAGTGGGATATGGCTTTCTCACGTACTCTGGTGCCTCACATTTGACCATGTCCCCTGGAGGAGGAGACCTGGTGGCACTCAGAGGAAAGACAGCAGGTTACGGAGAAGAGACTTGATATCCTATGAGCATATACAGGGGGAGATAATCCCCCTCAGGAACAGTCACAGGGGAGGGGAATAAGGGAAAAATGGGAGGGAGGGAAGAATGGGAGGGTACAAGGGATGGGATAACCATTGAGATGTAACAAGAATAAATTAATAAAAAAAATTATTACTTACAAACTCAATATTTTTCTTCCTGCAATTCAGAACTGTTGGTGAATTGGTCTGACACCTTTAGCCACACAGAGTAGAATAAAACTTTTTTGCCTTTGAGATTCTGGTTAACCCTACAAATGTGTCTATCCAAAAGTGCAATTTCTCTCATACACACAAACTCTATATATAAGTTCAGGGACTTGTCAGCCCATCCTTTACTCTCTTAGTCAAGCTTCCTCGTGACTTCCTTTCTTTTATCCAAAAAGCATCTCACATTCCTCTTGAGTGAAGAGATGGATCAACTGGTCCTTGGTATGACTTGACATCGCTCACTGCCATGGCCCTGTTCTCAGCAGCTTGTTTTTGCCACTGTTCTTAACAAACTGCACTGAGAAGTGAACACAGCAAGGCCCTAAGACCCAGCCAGGGTGTCCAGACCCTGATGCCATCATTCCCACCTGCTGCTCCTGCTCAGACACAGCACAGCCTAAGTTTTCACACCCTTCTGCAGCAAACCTCTTCAGGCTGGCTGGATGGATATTAAGTGGGGCCTCGGTTTCCCTTTTGGCAGGATCAAGTCGGTGGATTATTAGATCCTATTAACCAGCTCTAAGCCTTGAGATCTACCAAAACAAAACAAAACAAAACAAAAACAAACAAGCAAAAGCCACCCTGGGGGTGAAACAGCACAAAAACAATTCTAAAGCTTTGACATTATTTAAGGGAGACACGGAAGTAGAAGATAATGGCAGGCAAACTGGGTAAGTTATGCTTCTGAGGCTCCTGCCATGGCCATAAGTATAAAAGGGAAGATTTGTGCTATTTACTAAGGTTCTAAATTAAGAGAGGGAAAAGCTTTTCCTATATTACCTTTGAAGATCATCTTCTGGTTAATAAAGAGCTTTCATAAACATTAATTCAAACTATCTTGCTTAGAAACTAGTACTTCTGAGGCTTTATTGCACTGACTTAATTAATGTTCAGCAAAGAAGCCCTGTGCTGGCTTATCAGTCTCCTGGTCCTTACCAAGCTCATCAGTTAGCATTTATGCATGTGTAGGAAGCATATGAATTTGTATTCTCCAGTTCAGCCAGTGTTCTACAGCTGAACTCCACTAATTTAAAGGACTTGAGACCAGATGTGTCATAAAGTGGCGATTTATCTAGATTAGTCGTTGCACATTGATAGCCACAATCCTTTTTTTTTTTTTTTTCAAAATGTACAGCACATTCCAACCTGAAGAAGCCTCAGCATTATGAATTCCTTTCACTTGGTTGAGTGTTTCATTTGCCTGCTAATATAAAATTCATTGAGGCAGCAGGCAGCAATTGGCGCTGTTGGGAGTTCTAGTTCAGTGCCTCACAATCCCATTGCAGTAAGGCTAATGGCCAAAAGGGGCACCCAGAATAACCCACTTACCTGTCTGGCATTGCAGAAGGCTTTTTGCATATGTGAAGCACTTGCTCAAGTTTTATGATGGTTTGGGATAAATTTGCAAATCTGACCACGAGAGACCAGGACTATTTCCACTGTGCTTCCGTGGCTACTTAGCAAAAATGCTTCAGAGTGCTCAGCAGGGAAAGAAAATGTGATAATTATTGGAAGATTGGACATTAGATTAGAGTGAGCTCTTTGGCACAAAAGAATAGTGCCTGTGAGATGCTTGTTTCCGGCCACATACCACTGAATTTCCAGCACAGTGCTTAGAAGATAGAAAATGAGGGGACAACAGGCAAAAATTCTTATGTCTGAACAACCAACTAAACACTTAAAGATTCTGCATAAGGGAAGAGGAAGGTGTAGATAGGCAAGAGATGGCTCAAGGTTACCCTATAAACTACAGAATTTTAGCTGCCATCTGCAGACTTAAAGCACGGCATTTAACCTATAGAGGCAGAACAAGATGTGTATCTTTTAAAAAGACTTACATCATCTATTTCATTAGATGAGAGAACTAAGGATGCCATTTTAGGAAACTGAAATGAGATGTGAATATGTTGCCAGGAGTCAGTAAGGCTTCCCAGCCTTCTGTCCCTTATTCCTAGTGCAAATGATGAGAAGTGCCCAGCACTTGTCTCCTGCTTCTCTTCAGCTAACCCCGAAAGTCACAGTCAGCACCTAGCAGAAGTGGAACTCCAAGCAGCCCTGTGAGGCTATAACATTTCTGTTCTGTTCATCCCCACCCTTCCCAGGTTTTTCTGTTTGTTTGTTTGTTCGTTGTTCTGTTTTGTTTTAAAGAACTTTGTTTCTTTCTGTCAATGCACTAGTCAGGCTAGACATGGCTTACTTGCAGTAACAAACAGTACCTTAAAGCTTGCCAGCCTCACAAGTTATAATCTCTATGGGTCATGCACTTCTTCTAAGAGACTCTTCCCCAAGTATTGACCAAAGGGCCCTCCAAAGGACTCTGTAACTACCCCCCCCCCCAAAATCCCCGCATTATAAAATCCAAGTGGGAAACATCCCATTGATGACTAGGTCACAAGTGCCTTGCTCAAGGGCTGGATAAGGCAGTCAGGAATCACTTTGCTTCTCAACATCATGGTGGGTTCTTCCCCCAACTCCAGTGCAAAGGAGGATTAAAAATTAGGCATACAACAATATCAACATATATATCTACAACGTACGCATATAGCAGAAACTTTATATCATGTAACATGGATAACATATGTCTGCATTCATTCACCTGAAGGGAAATGATGTTCTAATGATGTAAGTGTCTGAGCTATAGAATCAGCTCTAGTTTTGATGACTGAATGGAGATATTGCACAGTGCTGTCTATGCAACTGCACAGATTCAAATTCCAACTAAGTGGCAACAACTACATGTCCTCATGTAATCAGAAATGGAAAACAAATCAGGAGGAGAGAAATCACTCCATTATAAAACTCAAGTGCAATATTTCCTTTCTTGAGCATGTTTCCTTTAACAATTCTTTCAACATTTGTAACTCTTATGTTTCATATCCAGAAATTTTAATAAGTGCATACTGTTTTTGAGCACTTGGGTAGTATTCCTCTCTTTTTATTAGTGCATTTTATTAGTCAATTTTTAGTTCATAAAGAAAATAGTGGTTTTTGCATGCCACAAGTTTCTCCTGGGTTCATTCTTCTCCTGACTTCAGTCTCATTGTTAGGCTGTCCCGTGTGATATGTTACATTCACATCCCCAGGGTCTAAGTGGCTATCCAGAAAATTAGATGAAAAAATTGCTATTATTTTAATGGATGATAATCCACAGGTATGCCATTACTCCATAGTAAATATTACATATAAACAGTGGCCCATCCAAAAGTCTCAAGTCAATATTATTTTTAAAATAAAAATTTCAGACATTAGGCTAGCCCCAGAGGATATGTATGTGACTCTTAAGCTCAGCAATCCTAGTATTTGAAGCCAGAAAGTCATCTGCCATGAGGGTGTTGTCTGGTGCACTGTAACACATGCCCTTTGCTCTACCCACCAAAAGCCAGCAGTGGCGTTGCTTTCTCTCCAATGGCTACTGGGATATAATGACAGGCATTGCCAAATGTAGCTTAGTGGTTGATGGGAAGGAAAAAAATCATTTCCATCTCCCCTGCCCAAAATAGAGAATCACTCAAAAATGACCAGAATACTTTGATTCTCTTTGTGGTAAATTCCTGTTTTGCCCTCCAAATGGAATGACCTATCTTGCCTCTGATAATAAAGAGCTAATTTTAAGTTACAAACTTTTCAGAATGATGTAACTCTAGATAATACTTCTTAACCCCTTATTCCTCACTGCCCCATAGAAACCCTTATACATAAGATTATTTTCTTCAGGGCATGTGCAAGTTTTGACTCACAAGTAAACGTAAGTAGTGTTAGCTGTTTAAATAAAGATGATTTGGTTTCTAGTCATACTCTCAAGTTGATTCAGCAATTCAGCATAGATTCTGTTCCCAAATTATAGCATAAATCATTTACTGTATAGTAGGTGGTTTAATGATTGCACAGAAAATGTAAAATCAATTTCGATGCAAATGCAACTTCAATAGAAATCACCACTTCCCCCATTTACCAACTGTGTGACTTTGAAGACATCATCCAGCCAAAATAACTATGTCTGTCTCTGAATGGTGGTCACTTTGAGGAAGATGAGAAGCCCGAGTCACCCAAACAAATTCTGTTACATGGTAGAATCAAAAAAACGTGGAATTTGTAAACCCATGTGTGGCTAGCTCACAGAATCCAAAAAATAAATGTTGTTACAGGGCCTCATGAGAGGCTGACATTAAGAGACCAAATCACAAGTTAAATTTCATCCCACTATACCCATTATATAGATGGGTTGTGAGCCACCATGTGGTTGCAGGAAATTGAACTCAGGACTCTAGAAGAGCAGCCAGTGCTCTAAACTGGTGAGCTATCTCTCTAGCCCCTGAGTGCAATCCTGTATCTTTATGGCTTTGTCTCTATATGACACCTTTCCCCACAGAGTGAAAAGAATGATTATGCCTGCCCCTGCAGAATATAAGATGTGCAGAAAGGACCATCCATGGCCAAGCTTTGCACATCTAATATTCAAATATCAAGTAAGGCTTTGAACTGTGAGTTGTAAAACCTGGCTGGTCAGTCAATGTCTGCCATCTGTCAATCTTGACATTCCTTGTGTCGGTCCACCTGGCCCCAAGCCCATGTTTTTCTGACAAAGTACATCTATTAGAAGAGGGGAGTGTAGTCAACAAAAAGAAAGTGTGTGATGCCCTCACTCTACTATCTTTCACATTATTAAAGGGAACAGTGGACTGCAGTGTCCCTGGAAGAGTCCTATTTCCAAGTTCAAAGGCGCTAACGAGTTTTCCAAGACAGCCTCTGCCGAGCACAGTTTCCATGGAGGCTGCTGAGAGCATCTCTAGCTCCTCTCCTATTATATATTCAGGCCTCTCTCTCTCTCTCTCTCTCTCTCTCTCTCTCTCTCTCTCTCTCTCTCTCTCTCTCTCTCTCTCCATTACTGCTATGTGTGTATTTCAGTTTGGCATCTCCATTGGTGGTGAGGCGGATGTGGTCGTATTTCAGGGGCCTGGATCTTGCTTGCACAGTTGCCTCTGCGTTATAATTGCTTTCCGCCACGCAGCTGCCACACAGGAGCTCATCTACATGCCGGATTGCTTCGTTTACAGCAAGCCCGCCACACACTGAGTTTAGAAACAGGCAGGCTCTGCAGGCAAATCTTGCCTCCTGAGGCATGTCATTTCCTTGGACGATTTGCGGCCCGATAATGACCATGTCATGATTGTGCGGTGATAGTTTCGAATGCCCCAGCACACTTGATGGATCCTAGCATAAATTGGCCATTTGTCAACATGTAGGATCTTTAGAATTTCCATATTTGAGCTGTTATGCCATAACACTGATTAATTGTTCAAGGCCCAGTGTACCCTCCGTATCCTGTGTTACAGGGAGGTTAGAGCTCCCTACATGGACTCATTAGATTTGCTTTCAAGCAGAGAAATCCTAAATTCCCTTCAGTAACAGGCAACGACCTCTTGGTTTCTCAAGGAGCTCACAGGTTTCCTCTGCCCTTTACCTGCAGCCCTACTAGAAAGCACAAAGTCCTTTAAGGTAGAAAGATGATCCAGCCTGAATACTAGCACAAATGGGAGGAAGAACCCCCACTATATTGAAAGTATATCTTTTTTCCAAAATGTGGACCAGATGTTATTACCCAAGTTGATTTTCATGGTTTCTAATTTACTTTTTTCTTGTGTCTGTTATTATTTGACTATTTTAATTCAGCCAGCAAATGTATATCTAGTGTCAACTATATGTTATATACTGTTCATGGGACGAGGCAGTAAAAATGCTAGTAAAATGTTCCATGAAGCTATTTTTTTAATTACATTTTAAGTTTTATTTGGGGAGTATGCCACAGTGAGTACATGTAAGCCAGAGGACAACTTACAGGAACGGCTCTCTCCTTCCACTGTTGGATCCCAGGGATCAAATTAGGGTTATCAGTTTTGACAGTAAGCACCTCTATCCACTGAGTCCTGTGAAGCTGTCTTACTTTACCCTAACATATTCGCAGAAAACTTTGGCCCATCTCTCTGCAGTCGTGAACTTAGCCCCAGAAACCAGCCTGCTATCACTAACAAAACAGAAAACAGTCTCTATTCCATTCAATAGTAAATTCATTTGAAGTCATCTGAGCCTCAAAGTTTTGACTAAAATAGAAGTCAACCAGTGGGCAACATGAGAAAACATAATATCATAATATGATTTTGTATGTGTAAAAGTATTTAAGAACTAGGAGTGTACAATTCTTCTTTGGGGGGTTTATTTTTTTAAGTGTGTGTGTGTGTGTGCGCGCGCGCGTGTGTGCGCGCGCGCGTGCGTGCGCGCGCGCGTGCGTGTGCGTGCATGCGCCTGTCTGTCTTGATATGCATGATATTTGTGTAATTCCGTGAAGGTCAAAGGAGAGTGTCAGATCCCCTGAAACTGGAGTTACAGGCAGTTCTGACCCATTCACTTTGGGTGCTTGGTACCAAACCTTGGTCCTCTGGAAGAACAAGTATCCTTAACCACTGAGCCACCTCTCCATCCTATGCCTGTGCAGTTTTTGAAGGGAATGTCCCATAAAGTAGAGGGTGTCATAGCTAGCAATATCCTACAGAGTCACAAAGAACAGTTTTCAAGGGCATTGTGACATGAATTGTGGCACTTGTTACACTGAGATCAATCATCGGGGCTCCTTATCATTCTGCAATTCCCTTTCTTCTAAGCTTATCTGGTAACATTCTCCACTTCCGCAAGTGAACGCAAAGAAAACACTTAGAGCTCTCTCGCATACCTCTAAGCTCACCTGGATAATCCAGATGATCCTCTGTGTTTTGCCATCCTTACACCCACAAAGTCCCTTTTGTCATGAAGCGTGGCACAGTCACAGACCCAGAAATGAGGATACAGACCCTGGGAGATATATTTGTTCTGATGATCACATTCACCTGAGGCTAAGGAGCAAAGACATTACTCCTCCATTTTGCAGGAAAGAGAGAAGGGGCAAAGATGCAGAACACCAAAGGCTGCTAGGCACTGAAGTCCCAGCATTCTAGATGCTACCCTGTGGTCGCCACTGGAGCTGTCAGTCCAAATTCTAGCCAAGAGGATAGTTATTAAAGCATTTTTACTGGAAATGTTTTACTCAAAACTCTATAAGTTCTAGATAATTCCCTGGTGGTCAAGTATATATGAAGCCATTCCCCAGAAGCCCAAAAGATGCACTTGGTTTGCAGAAAGAATTCTCATGTAACACTCTGTAAAAGAGGCTGGAGGTGAGGTTCCCTGACTTCATGATAGAATGCTCCAATCAAATCACTTGCCTCATTCTACTTCACCTGTGTGTGATTATGGTCTGGATGCTGCTTACACCCCTCCCCCTTTCCTCTTGCTTTATTTGGGTTGAGGGTTTGTTCTTGACGGCATTATTGTTGCTCGCATGGATATTTCGTGCCTTTTTAAATAGGTCTCCTTTTTCTCATGGCGGTCTTTCTTCTTCCCAGAATTCCTCTCTCTCCTAGCCCCATCTATCTCCTTTGTCCTGCCCATGTGGGATGGCTTTTTATTAAGCAAAAGGTGGGTCACAGAGACAGCAAACAGTAATTAGCATCAGAATACATCAGACACCCCCCCCAACACAGCTTCCCACCTGCCGGTTCGCTTGGGGTGGGGGTAAGACAGGATTTCATGTTGCAAGGAGCTGACTCTTAACTCACCCGGTAGCCAAGGCTGGCCTTGAAATCCTCATCTTCTAGCCTCCACTTTCTAGATGTTGGAATTCCGTGCGTCGGCCACATGCCCGGTAGAGTTTACTTTTTAGAGTGGTTTTCGGTTCAGAGCAAAATGGAGGGAAATGGTAGAAGGTTCCCTTCCACTTTCTGCTGTGCATGGCAACCTACCATCCCCCAGATATCGCATTTGTTATAGCAGACTGCCTAGGTGGCCGCATCTTCACCCCTGAGCTCAAAGTGCATTAGAACCCTCTTCTCCTGTTCTATATTTTACGACTCCCTTTGTTTTCATAGGCGGCCAGTCCATCCTGTGAACTGTGAATGAGTGACATGAAGTTTCCTTAATAATGGATGATATCCCACGGCTGTGTAGTGAGTTGAAGATGAACCAAGAAATGACCCATTAGAACTGCCCTTGAGACCAGAGCCCCTCCTCTTCTTCCGCGGGATAAAATGGCAGCAATCCCCTCCATTGTCCCTTTCATGGAAGAGGTCACCGCTAGAACCACACTTTGTTTCCTAAAGAAACTTCAGGGTTTTGTTCTGGCATCCGTATCTTCCACGTGCAACCCCTTCCTCCTGTCAGCAGCTGCCAAGCAAACTTCATAAAACAGACTTTCAACACTCTCCATCACGGAGTCGCACAGACCAGGGTTATGAGTGGTGGGAAGCTGGGACTGACAGCCCTCCCACACGGCAGTAATTAGGGATGATGCCACGGTCTCTTGCCTCTCAGCCCCTTGACAGCAAAACAATACCTAGAAGGCCAAGGTTCATGATACAGCTTAAAGTTAGCAGAACAAGAGGCAGGACTGGCGGGGGGGTGGGGGGGGGGAGGGAGAAAAATTAAAGAAGTCAATCACGAGGCTAATTTTAGGTAGGAAGGGGTGACACTCAGCAACAGGGACAATAGAAACCAAAGGCATTCCCAGTTGGAGTTTGCGCAGAAATACAAAGCAGATTAGGCAGGAGGCCAGAAACTCTTCGGGCAAGGCAGAGAGAGCCACTTCACTTTGCCTCTAAGGGGAAAAGCAAAGCTTCCTCAACCTCCCAAAGCGCCTCTTCTCTGGCACAGCTGGGTCCCCAGGGACCCAGGCAGCCTCCTGTGCATCAGACCTGGGCTCCTGTCAGAGCCCAGCCCTGCAGGGCCCCGGCACTTGGCCCCTCACAGCCTGCTGCCAATCTGCAGCTTGTCTGTCATTGTTGCTCGAACAAGCGCTTTCTTTTTTCCCTGATGATTTTGGCACCCTCGCAGGGCTCTGCCCAAAAAGGCCCTGAACAATGGGACCTGATTGTTTTGAACTGCGCCCAATAGGAAGCCTGGGCTGCTCAAGGACTGATGGGGTTCAGCTGCCTTGATGCAGTCCATCAGCAACCAAGGGCTACCCTGCTGCCTGGCCTCCCTTTCCAGCTGCTTAAGGGAAATTCAGGGAAAGAAAAAGGGCCAGGTCACCGGCAGCCCCCAACATGTAAGTCTTAACCCAGGAGGGAAGAAATGCCCCACCAGCTCGAAAAGGCTTCAAGATGGCTTCCGGCCCCTGCCCCCTCCCCGTGCCTTTATAATCGCCGTTCAAAGTGGTGAAAGGCCTAATTGCCCCGAGCAGTGTGGTCAATCTTCCTGGAGATTTAGCTGCCTGCTTTCATCTGACAGCCTGGGAGGGAACTCAGCATTTCCCTTCAGGCAATCTATATGGTCGAGCAGTTCACTGTGGAAAGTGGCGCCTTATCGATTTCTGCCATAGCTTCCATGGCTGACTCGAGGATCAGAGGCTCTGACAATGACTAACAAGTTTAAACCATTAGTCCCATTTGTAACTACTCAGCAAAAGGCTTGTCAGTCACCGCGTACCATATACTGCAGCTTTTAGCAGATTTCTAATCCCATTCATTTTGCCACAATGACCCCTGTAGTTAATGGGGGTTATCGGAAAACTATTTTTCCCCTTCAAAAGCTGCGCCTTTTTTTCTTCTTCCTCTTCTTCTTCTTTTAGAAACATAAAAGCCATTTCAGTTGTGATGTTTCAAAACAGTAATGTAGGCGATGATTGATTCCTCTCTTAGGAGAAAACCTGCATCCCGGAGCACAGGACTTCATGTGTGCTCCTGAAGACTCCCAGTCAGGTGACAGGAAACAATGCCTCCTCAACAGAGTTCCGGCTCTACTCACCGGTGGCTTGTCTGAATGCCTCTCCTGCCTCTCACAACTACAAGAGACAGCTGTCACTGTAAGAACTTTCTCTTTCCATGTTGAATCCATGCTGGAGATTGTCTTGCTAAAGCCCTGTCTGTAGGAGTGTGCCCCCTGCGGGTCAGCTTCCCCAAACGCCCCAAGAGCTTGTTAGAAAGGCATAGCATCTAGGCTCACTCACCTTGGACCTACTGACCTAGACGTTGTTTTGGCCAAATCTTTGGGTAATTTCTCAAAGTATGACAATCACTGGTTAAAACTCAATGCATATTGTGTATACCAAACAGAAAAGTTTCTGTTTCCACTATATGGGCTAAGATGTTTTAAGAAAAAGATGAATTTTTCTGCATAATAGTTCCATGATTATCTGACAAGTTTTTGAAATGATTTTCATCCTCAAATCCATGGTACCTGGCTTCTATTAAGTATAGAAATGAAGAGCAGCTGAACAGATACTTTTGCACGAATGAATGAGGGGGTGAGAATTCAGACAGAAGGTGATATATTTGCCAATAATGTACAGAGGAACCAGGAACGATATGAAAACAAGAATGCAGAATAAGTCCGTTCATTAGTTTTTTAATTGCCTTAGCTAAATGCTCACGCGAGCAATTTCATCCAGCCTGAAGGGGCATTCACGGCCAAAACACTACATCATGCGGGGCTTCTCCTAGAACAAGCTCCACTGGGCCACTGGTAGAGGGATCTTCCCCATGTTGCCATTTCTACTGCTGGTCTCTACTCTGCACTGCCATCCACGGTCTCCTGTTCCGCTCCACTGAGCATCAAGCTCCAGCTCCTGAAACCCTCGGCTCAGCCCACTGAGACCAATGATCACAGGAGCATCTTACACTAAAATGAAAGTGACTGCTAAGGACTTAATGTGCCAAAGACTATTCCTTGATGTCCCGGAAACCATCCTACCTAAGGGCCAATTCAGCTCTGTCATTGCCAAATTAATTTGAGAAAAGAGCCAAGGTACTTTTTCTATTAGACGTTCCTGGAGGGTTTAACATACCTACTTCCTGTCTGATTTTTGGCCCTGCTCCGTCCCAGTAAATATTTTTTAATGACAGGCTGCCCTGCGTTACAATCAGCCATAGGTTAGATTAAACATTGCTCAGAAGAGACGACTTACTTCCATCTCCTGTCAAAAACTTCAAGGTCTAAATTTAAATTTAGGGCAAATTTGATAGGAAAGCAAGAGACTGCAAGATCTCCAATCTTTACCTCATGGATTTCTTTTTCTAAGCACAGACAGGGACTAAAGTGATAAATAACATTACCCTGAGCCAGTGACTGGCTTTGCACGTAGTTACTTCTGGAAGCTTTCTCTCTGGACTGCCATGTTGTGACTATTTAATTGCCACTGAAACACAGGCATCTGATGACTTGTTTGAGTCTTACAGCAATCTTTTGACATTTTGTATATTACAGAAACAGGTGGTTGCGTATGTTGCTAGTAGAGTCGGCAGGAAATTACTTGGTTTCGGGGGCAGATGGTACTGCTGACTATATGTAAAAGACTGTGCTGCGGGCAGGACCAGTGTGGACATGTAGACACAGCAACCCACAAACTGGGGATGCAACAATTTTATGGTATCTGAATCCTCAGCCTCAGTTTGTGAAAACCTAAAGAAATTATTCATCAATTTTCTTCACACAGACTGGAAAGAGTCAGGGTCTGCTCTCCTTCAACCCACCCACCATAAGTTTTAATATATAATTGAAGAGCATGTAAAATAAATGGAAATGTCATTCTGCTGGTAACAAAAGACCTAACTCACAACGGCTTGAGCGCCATCTTGTGGTCAAGGTCGAGTATGACACTTGTAGACAGCCTGCTTGGCTTGCTGGCATGTCACTGCAAAATGTGTTCCTGTTGCCTCACATCTGGCTCTTGGTAATGCTAATAAGGAGCTGTGCAAGGGTATCAATTCAGACATCATTATACCACCTTAAAATATTTTGTGAATGCACACATTAACTTATAATTAATCATCATACACCAATGTAAATGTATCCACGTAGGCAAATTTAATCAGTATTCTTTCATAATATTTTAATAGCAGAGTACAAAAGGAAACTTATAAGATAAGAAACTATATGAGCAATGTTTATATTCTAAGCCATCTCAGCACATTCTGGAAATCTGCACTTCCCCATGAAAGGAAATATGAAATATTCACCGATTCCCCAAATGAAATCCATTTTCTCTGTATTATACAAAGCCATAAGGAAAGGAAGAATGTCTTCTTTCCCAGCATCGGCCTTTTTCTGTGCTCCACAGTCATGTGGGTTTTGATCAATACATAAAATGATAAGCTAATGGAGTTTCATCAGTGGAGCTCAGGTACAGCAGCCTATACCCGGTACCTGGGTTTTTTGTTGTTGCTGTTGTTTTAAGACTGTCAAGTTGACTTTCAGAAAATCAATTCACTATTTTAAAGCTATGCATTTTAAGCAAATTTCTAATTATACATATCATTTGGCCACCATAGCACCATAACAGGAAAGAAACCTAGTGAAAATCTAATCAAAGGCAGGCAACGAATTATCAAAGTCAAAACTCAAACTTCAAAGATGTACTGGGTGTTGTCAGTGAGTCTGGTGAATTTTCTGCCTGTCTTGTTCAGAATGCTATCATGGTTCTCACAGGTCCTGGCATCACCTGGAGAAGCATGTGTTGCCTCAAACAACATACTACAGACACTTCCACAGGCATTCAGCCTTTTGGACTCTTTAATTATTTTCTGAAATAAACAAGGGGAACTTCCATCTCTATTATTGCTTTATTGTAAATGTATAAGGTTGTGTGTGTGTGTGAGAGAGAGAGAGAAGTTCAAACAATAAAAATGAAACCATCCAAGTGTTTCTTTTAACTGTTTATATATTTATGTGGGAGTGAAGTGTGAACATGTCATTCTGGGTGCCTACATGTGTGTGGGGGGTATGTGTGTGTTTAGATCACAGGACAATTTCTGGGAGAAAATTCTCTCTTTCTACCATGTGGATCCTGCAGACGGGACTGCATTTGTCAGCCTTAAAGCAGGCACCTTTACCCTTACCAGCTGGGTGATCTCACCAGCCCCCATTGCAGCACTGACAGCAGTTTTTTAGTTGTGAGAATTGGTTACAGGAAGTAAGCGATGCAATAGCATATGGCAATGCGGTGTTGTTGCCCACGGAACAGCAAGAAACTGACACCTTCCCTCAAAGGGACCCCAAAAGTAAACGAAACATCACGACTTCTTTGCCCAAGGTTTCCCATCAGCCAAATGACAAGGGGTGGGGGGGGGGTTGAGAATGAGAGAGAGAGAGAGAGAGAGAGAGAGAGAGAGAGAGAGAGAGAGAGAGAGAGAACTAATCTCAACATTTGCCAATTCCCATGTGGCCAATTGCTACCATTTAAATCAGTGTGAAAACAGAAAGAGATGTCCACAATTATCTAGTGCAATAGTTCTCAACCTGTGAGTTGCAATTCCTTTGGGGGGGGGTCAAATGACCCTTAAACTAGATCCATTGCAAAGCACAGATATTATATTATAATTCATAACAGTAGCAAAAGTACAGTTATGCAGTTGCAATGAAATAATTTTATGGTTGGGGGTCATCACAACACAAGGAACTGTATTGAAGGGTCACAGCATTAGGAAGGTTAAAAATCACTGATCTAGTGGGTTTTTTTTTTCATGTAAATAAGCTCAAGACCAAATAACTAAAAGAGTAAATATTTAGAAAATTGGCTTTAGGGACATATTGTGGTTGCTTTTTAATATAATTTCATTAACTGTAATGTTTGCAAATTATTGATGATGGTAGTAAGTGGTGTTAGCAACCAGTTGACAACATTTCTCAAGATTTCATGATGGATCTCCCAAGCTGATGAGAGCTACGTCCAGCAAACTCTGTCCAGTGAACAAGAAAACCTAGGTAGAGCAGGCTAGAAGTAAGTGTCACAGAGGAGAGTAGACAAGAGACAAGAATGCAGCTGAGGGCACCAGACCAAAGACAACAAATTATCATGCAAGTCAACTAAAGAGTGCCCACAGCCATCTCTAAGAAGGAACTTAACAATCCTTATTACTATCTTCTCCCAACACCCTGGTGTAAAGGAACACAACTGGATTCACAAACTGTTTCCTAGAAACAATGACTATTAGTTCATCCCAATGTCATTTCCAGTTGAGAGAACTGGATTTTTTTAATTTGGAGTTTGATGTTTTTCTTCTTGTCTTTTGAAGATCAATGTCCCTGGAGCATCCCAGATCAAGAAGTGCAAGGTGGACTCATAATTTTTAGTCTAATAAGATTTTGAATGGTTTTCTTTTCATTCTCATGTTTTGTTCTGGTGTTGGTTTGTAAATTGATTCATCAAGATGAGGCCACTGTGAGAAGACGTGAGTCAGGGATGATTCAAGAACCCAAATGTTGCATCAGCATCCTTTTTTTTTTTATACTTTTTGTGGAAAATGCTTTGTTTCCTTCATTCTGTTTCTTCATTCTTCAAATAAAAATAAATTTAATTATATGACTTCTTAGGCAATTGTGTTCTTTGATTTTTATGTCACATGGTTTCAGGTTGAACATTTTCTTCTACCTCTCTTCCATTTTTTCTTTCTCTCATTTGCCTTCCCATAAAATCTGAAATAGATCACTTCCTTTGATCAAAAATATCAGCCAAGACATAGAAATAGAGAAAGGCATAAAAAGATGAGTTAGAGACTCCCTGTGACAATAGAGAATCTCTTCTAAATAGCCACATATTGAGAAAGCCTGATCTAGCTTATTTTCTGGGACTAATGTCAGATAAGATGAGTTGCTGATAGGCCGTAGAGGCAAGGACCATTAACATTTGATTGTCACTAATTCTGAGTCAATGTCCCATTTCAAAGTCATTAGTAGTATTAAAAACTGCAATAATGCATACAGACAAAGGAAAAAAGAAAGCAAGCCAGCCTAAAGGCATGTTTAATATATTAATGATGACTTACTAGAGGAATATCCATGAAAAGCCTTACCTGACCATTCATTCAGATTTCTTTGTCTACAATGAGATTGAAAAATAGAAAAACAACTTCTTCCATCAACAAGTTTAGCATTTACACAATATTATACTCGTGTAGATTTATAACTGACGATGCTGACAATTTTATAAAACTTCTAATTTTGTTTTTTGTGTTTAATGTTTATTTGTGTATGTATGCTATATGAGTGCAGGTGCCCATGGACGCCAGGAGAGGGAGTTGGATCCCCGGACACTGGAGTTACAGTCTGTTGCTAGCTGCATAACATGGGTACTGGGAACCAAACTTAAAGAGCAGAATGTGTTTTCAGCACTCAGCTATCTCTCTGGCCCACAATTTCATTTTTTTAAATGATGTAACATAAACCAATGAGCTTCAAAAGCCTTCCCATGAATCGTTTCATTTAACCATTTATGCTCCACTATTCTTTCTGTCCTATCTTGATGTTACAGACTACCTAGCATAGTACTTATTGTGGTATTAACAAAGCTAGTCATGTGACAAGGTTACAAATAAGGATTCTATTAAGTACTATGGGGGTGGGGTGACAGTCACAGACATGAATGGAAAGGGTACCCAGTTCAAAACTGAGGGATCCAGAATTGCTGTGATAGTGTTGTTGAGGACCTTTTGGGCACTTTTTTTTGTTACTGGAAATTTTGAGACAGCACCATATGTTACTGGGGAAACTGGGTTCTCCTCTGAGAAATTAAAAAAGAGCTCAGAAGAAAGCTCAAGGACAATTTCATTAGTTCAAAAGAAAATCTCGACAGCAGGCAAGCTGTAAGTCTCAGAGGGTGCCTGGAGAAAGACAGTAGAGAAGAGAAAGAGAGAAAGCCGTGCCCTTTTGAGTTGGGCAGAGAGGTTTAGCAAACAGACAGCCACGTGGAAACAGCTGTGGGAAAGGGGACATCAGAGAAAGAATGAAGATAGTCCGAAGTGTCAGAGAAAGCATGCGTAGGAAGAGCTAGGAAGAGGAAAAGGAAAGGTCACCTTTTTCTAAATGATTCAGAAAAGCAGAAGCTCTGCATGGTCACAAGCCTCTGTAGAGGAGAGGGGAATTCTGGGAAGGAAAAGTATACTATCTCATTTAAAAGGATAACTATTCCTCCATGTCTTTAACATGGCCTTAAGTGAACCCATCTTCCTGAGTTCCTTAACCAGGTTGTTGACCAGTCTACCTGGAATGTTAGGTCTCCACCCAGGCCGGAGACTCCATTCTCTTGACCAGAAGGAAAAAGCTTTCCTTCATGGCCTTACCAAATACTACCGAAACATATTTCATCTCTTTATGAGCACTACGTTCTCATTTTCCTTGGCAGAACATGATCAGCTATAGCTAGGGGAAGCTCTACCCTTATTTTTTGAGGCTAACTCTCTGAACACACAGCTGATTTGAGCCAAGCCAAGACCTATACTGTGTAGAATGCTATACAATTGTCCTGACAGTAGAAAACCTTAAGGACTCTTTGTCCCTACTAAATCCTTATTTTCGTGTATTTATTCATTGAGAGACAGGTTGTCACATAGCCCTTAACCTGCCTAGACAGCCTATATACCTTGAATTCCTCATCCACCTCCCTCTACTTCCCCAACACTGAACTTCAGTTGTGGGCCACCATACCCGCTATGTGTGGTTCTGAGGATCAAATCCAGGGCTTTGTACATGACAGGCAAGAATTCTACCAACTGAATATATTCTGAGTCTCATCCCCCACCCCCCCCGGCCCCCACCCAGTCCAGAATTTTTCTCTTTTTGTTTGCTTCTTCACACTACCTTGTGCTTGTCCTAACGGTTCCTTCTTTGTGTGATGAGGCAGATTCAGCTTGCCTCGCTTCTGCGGACTATTCTGAGGTACCAGTCTCCATCAGCTCAGGTTACAGTGTGGTGGTGAAGTTCGTCACATGTTGTAAGTGAGCCTGCTCGCACTGCTTCCCTAGCCAAGCATGCTAAAGAACCACGAGCAGTCTTCTGTGCAGGCCCCATCTCCTAGGCTTCAGACTCTATCTCGTAAGAAAGCAAAAACAGTGATCAGGGCAGACACATCCTGAGCTCCTCATCACTCATCTTTCCAGATGGTACAATTATCATTAGGTCTTTCACCAAGCCCTCTTCACCTAAACTATTTCATAAACTTGAGGAATTATGAGTTCACTTATCATGAGAGCCATCAAGATTGTTCACAAATTCAAATTTCAACAAAAAAAAAAAGATTAACAGCCTGATAAGGATGCTATGAATTTCGCTCAGTATTTCTATTCAAATTTTTTGAATTTCACACTATTGTAATTCCCCCTCAAGACCCTTGCTAATTAATATTGAACCTACTCATTTTCATTTAGTCTTTAGAGGCTCAATATTTAATTTATAATGTCTAGTGAATGGTTAGCATTTTAATGTGTGTGGTTTACTAAGAGTCCTCAAATATACAGACCATTTAAATTGTTAGTACAAAGTATATTTATATACTTTCATATAATTTCATAAAATATATAATTTCATAAAAATAGAATAAACCACTGGATGCAAAATCCCCACACAGTGACCATATCATTACACTTTAAATTAATATAAGAAAAAATGTCATTATAGTTTTTGTTTGTTTGTTTCTTTAGTTTTAACAATCTGATTGCTTGTGGGGCAGTGTCCTATATGCTATAAATAAAACCTAAAAGTTAAATTCTGGAATGGATCAAAGAAGCAAATTCTCAATATATAGCCATTGGCAGAGTTACAAGATCAAGCCTGACCTTATGAAATTAGTAAAACCACAAATATTATTTCCCGACCAGCATCCATCACGGCGTGGTCTTAGGTATAGATCTTAGCTCTAACACATTGATTCCAGAGCATGTCGCATGAAGCGAGAAGTATTTCCATCTTTCAAACGAGGAAACCAGTCATGTCCCACAGTACGTGCCACAGCTGAACTCTTCCTGGGGATGCTTTCTTCAGCTCTGAGGACTGAGGTGGTACTGACAAGCTGAATTCTTTGTAGGAAAGGTCTACATGGCTGTCCTTCCTTATCTCCAGTTTCATTCCCCAATGTCTCAACCACAGCTTAAAAACAGTAAATTGGAAATTTTAGAAACAAATTGTACTTTTAATGGAGTGTCAATCTAACTATCATTATGAAATCTCCTATCATCCCACTCTGGCCCTGCTGGAGCGTGGATCAGCCCTCTGTCCAGTGTGTCTGGGTCATACACAGCCCCTTTGTCTCTGCTAACAAGTAATATAAGAAACAAAATTCTTTTATCATAAATATCTACATGACCAATTGATTCCTACAGAATATTTGATTTGGGCCTAACTCCTAACTGTAGCCAGCCTGTATTTATAATTAATGAGTGAGCATGAATGCTGGCTGATATCTTTATTATAAAAATAAGATGAAATGACAAGATGCCCGAACAATTTTGAACATTTTTTGTTGAATGAAATGCATGTCCTAATTTTTGCAGGAGTTTTTCAGATCTATTTTATTTTTAATTGTGTCTGTGTATAGGTATGTGCATGTGAGTGCTGGTGCCATTAGTGACCAGAGGTGTTGAATTTCCCTGGAGATAGAAGTACAGGCAGTTTCAAGCCACCCAACATGGGTGCTGAGACTGAAATAGGTCCTCTGCAAAACAGCAGTGCACACTGTTAGTCACTGAGCTATCCCTCAAGCCCCCAATGTTTGTTTTTTGCCCAATATGATACCTATATATGCAACACATTTTAAAATTTAATTTGTATTGTTAACATTTTCTCCATCACTTTCATCAGTCTAGAAAGTCAGCAAAAAATAAAGCCAGGCCCCAGTTTATGATGGCGTGATTTATCTAATGCTAGCACTCTCATGACCCACTGCTGACTTCAGCATTCCTCTTATAAAGCTGAGGAGAAGTGCATAGGTGCTGTGTCCTTGCATCTCTTACCACACAGATATAATAAATGCATCTCAAGGGTATAAACAATTACAAAATGTGGTAAAAATAATCGTGGATCATTCATGAAAATTTATTGGCTTTTTTTTTACTAGAATTCATTTTATCTAAGCCAGTCATGGTAGCAAACAGCTATGGTCTCATTTCCTTGGAAGGCTGAGGCAGGGGTGGTCAAAGTTCAAGTCCTTCCTGGTTTACAAGTATGAGGCCAACACATGCAACTTGGTGAGTCCCCACTCAAAACTCACATTTTCAAAAAAGGGCTGGAGACATAGCTCAGTAACAGTGCATTTGCCTGGTATAGACAGTGTGTGGTCTGGGTTCAATCCTAGTACCGCAAAACAGTGTCTGATTTTGCTTAACAAACCGTTCCTTACACTCACTAGCCTGCCTTTGCTACCCAGCTGGCCCCAAATCACCATCCAAATTACCAGAAAAATCCTTCATCTCTAAGGAAGCCTTCAAGAAATACTTAAGCCATTCTCTCCAAACCCCTAAACCCTTCACAAGTCGCATTTAAGAACAAGAAAAAAAAAAAAAAAAGCTATGCATGTGACTCTGATATATGCGTACATGATTTTTAAATATTTTTGTGTTTGTATAGAACTCTATCAAATACAGCTGTTCACTGCAAGAATCATCTTCACAGTTCTAAATACCTGTTCAGTTTTTACACTTCAACTGATGTATATTATGGAGAACTAGCTATCTTCAAATACAATGTTTAGAAAATAGCCAATATGCAAAACAGATTACCGGAGCCATATGTAACTCATATTTACAAACATATGCACTCTGAGGATTTCTGGGAGTTTGGACTTAAACAAAGGTCTGGGAGGCCAGTTGGGTCCAAGGAAGCTGGTCCCAGAGTAACACCAGTAGAAATCACTCATGTAACAGCAGCAGCTTCTACTGATAATGAAAAGAAGTCATTCAACATTCTCTGTAATGAGGCAAAAATCGCCTTCAGTTTCTTACAGTGAGTTCTAGTCTTCAATAATTGGTTCATTTGAAGATTATATCAAGCCTGCTGGCAATTCATTTCTAAACTTAGATAATGAAGGAAGGAGATATCTGGTTAATAAAAAATAATTTCAGGAAAGACTTGGCTGACTAGTCAGCTGTCCCTGCTGCAAGTGGGCAGTCATCCAAGTGGTAGAAGGTACTGATAGGGGAGGAAATTCATGGTAAACCTCTGTAGGCAGCCTCCTTGGGCCCACTGGCACTCTACATCTATACCAGAGTGGGCAAAGAGTGACTCTATCCTGGAAACAAAGGTGGAAGTCTAAATGGTGGTGAGAGAAGGCTTCTATGCAGAAGACAAGATCAGACACCCATGAGAGATCATCAGCCCAACACTGACTGCAAAGGGCCCTTTTTTGGAAAGCCACTGATGGGGCAGCAGCCTTTATGTTCTTTTCAAACTCATGGCATCCTCCATCATTAACTCATCCTCTCCTGAGTATTATATTATTCCTTTTGCAGTCGTTTTTCAAAGGAAGTTTGCTCATGCTTAAGTACAATTGATTATATCCAAATTTTCAGAAGGTCCCTGTAGAGCCAGAACTTTTTATGACTCTTTCAAGGCTGGCACCAGTTAGCAATATCTAGCCCTCCATACTATTTTTTTTTTTTTTAATAAGGCTATGCTTGACAAGACTCTTAAATCTTTCTTCCATTTTGCAGCAAGTTTTCCAGCCAGCTTACTTCCCCCTTGTTAAACAGCACCTGCTGTTTAACTGATAAACAGCTTCTGAATGAGAGCGAGAGAGCTGCTGAGAAGTAGCAGAAGAGACCCTACCCCTCTCAGCCCCTGGGAGATCATAAGTGTATCCTTAGGTCGGCCCAGAGGTTTGGTTTGTCTGTGATGCTACAGCAGGATGCCTAAAAGAGTGTAATGTGTTGTGAGCATAGGGGAGCCCAATATCACAGTGCCTGTGTTAGGTGAAAGGCTTCTTGTAGGGCAGATGAGCTCCCCAACTGGGGGAGTTGCCCAGAGCAAGAGCCAAGGCTGTTCAAATGCCCGAAAACCTCATCTTCAGACTGGCAGGAGTAAGGACCACTCCCTCCTGTTCTGGGCCTGCATGACCAGCTTCATGTAGCCTTGAGACTGAGCCCCACCTTTGCTGCCTTTGAGGTAGTATGAACTGCCTGGTGGCCAGGTTTCAGGTTAAAACATCCTATTTCCTAATAAGGATCTGTCCAACTAGCACCTGGAATTCCTCTTCATGCAAATGAAGCATGTCCAGCACCTCACTCTCAGCCAATGATGTACACTCACCCTAAAAACTTCTACCTACCTCCCCAAGGTTTATATACCCTTTATTCCACCCTCCACCCTCCAATAAAAGGGAGCTGTTTCACTGAAAACTATCTCGGAGCATGTGTTTTCTCCCCACACTTACAACTGGTCCAAAATCTTGCTAACCCACCCACCTGGCTAATCTTCATCCCTTCCAGTTCAGTCCAGTGCGTGACAGTGTCCAGACACTCCGAGGGCAGAAGTGGGCCTGGACCAATAGCTTCAGGTATCTACACCTGGCAGAAGGCAAGAAGAGAGGGAGGGAAAATGAAGAGGAGAAAGAGAAAGAAGAAAGAAGAGAAGAGAGAGGGGGGAGGAAGTAAGAAGGAAAGAAAAGAGACAAAAGAAAGAAATGGGAGGAAAGAGAGAGAGATATAAGAAAGATCCATATTTTATTACAGCACCAATACCATCCATGCAGGTGGGGCACGCATGACATAACTACCTCTTAAATGTCTATACTACTTTTTAAATTTATTCTTTCACAATTCCATTCACACATATTGTACTTTGATCATAATTACCTCCATTATCCTTTCTAATCCCCCTTCCCCTCCTACTAGATCCCTCCTTCCCAACAACTCTCATTCCTACTTTCAGTGTGTGTGTGTGTGTGTGTGAAAGAGAGAGCCAGAGAGACAGAGACAGAGCCAGAGAGACCCACTGCATTTAATTATGAGTATTTGTATGAGCATGACTGGGGGTTATTTACTTGAGCAAGGGCAACTTGTTGAAGTAACAGGTACACTTACACGCAACATGCCGCTTAAAGGGGACAACTTTGAAACCATAGTATCTACCTAAGACATGGACTTCCCAAAGACTAGCCCTAAAGGAAGTACTCCACCCTTCTGCAGATGTTGCTGGTCAACTATCTCCCAGGCCTCATCAGCAAACAAAATATACCCACTACCACAGAAGTTATGCCCAGATCTCTAGATCCCCAAAGACCACCAGGAGTCTGAAGCCTTATGCAAAAGCAAGGGGTCTTTATTTTAACTCAAGCCCGAGGGCTCTGGAACTTCGCAGATCAGTAGGAGAGCCCCAAAAGGCAAGGATTTTATTCTGGTTGTGGCAAAGAACAGGTGTTTCCAGTTTGGCAGTTACGGAATTGGTTGATCTTTAGCAAGGTTGGGTTGGCGCTAGGGGATTGGTCGAGCCTGACTGCGAAATGCTTAACATCTGAGGACGTTAGGTGCTTTTCTGCTGTCCCCTAGTTGGCTCAGGCCTAGGATGGTTCTTTTCTTGGAACAGTTTTTGGTTTTTATAGTAACTAAGGCGACCTGGAGGACAGGCCTAAGAAGAAGTCTAGCAACAAGATGGAGTAGCAATGGCTGGGGTCCCATTAAAACAGAGTAGTTTCTCAAGAACCGAGATCCATATCTAACAATCAGAATAAACTGAATAAGGGCTGATCAGTTATGACAGCACTGATACAAAAGAATCCATACAAGCATTCAGCTGCTTAGTATGCCTACTTGTCTCTCCTTGTGAAATTAACACAAACACACACACACACACACAAATATATATATATATATATTTCCTTAGAGTATTTAAATCAGACATGTATCTTTGACTAATTTTAAGAAATTAGACACATTTATTGAGCTACAATTCAAGTCAAAAAAACAGGGTTGCAGGGGCTGGCGTGATGGCGCAGCAGCTAAAGGCACTTGCTTCCAAGCCTGGCAACCTGAGTTCAACCCCCAGGACTCACATGGAAGAAAGGAAGAACTAACTTCTACAAGCTGTCTGGACCCCAAGGAGAACAGTTTTGCATTTGTTTGCCTTGTTGAACCCATTTCCACTAAATGAGATGAATTAAAATGTATTTATCCCACCATTGGGGAATAGTTTGGTTTTCTCGGTTTTTCACTACCAAAAATAAATGTTGCTGTAGTCAGTCATATGTATACTTTCTTGTACAAATTTACAATCATATGTGTTCTTTCTTGTACAAATTTACAATCATATGTATACACTCTTATCACACATATTTTTAGAAGCAAAGTGATGGGCTCAGAAATTGGGCATGCACAGTAGACACTGCCAACATTTCCAGAGTGGCTGGCAACTTGCCACCCTGCTGTGGAAAGCAGAATGACGCAGCACCTGAAAAAGGGTGGTGGAGTTGAGATTAGGCAAGGGGGATAAATAAGAACAACCTATAATGATATGCTCGTACAAACATTAAAGCCCTTACATTTTATACTAACAAGAAAATTCTTAAAGAAAAATTTTGGTCATTCCACCTCCTTGGCACTTTTCTTTCTGTTAAAATCTAAATTTAACCTTTCTCATGGTTTGTGATTCAGCTTTAAATAGAGTCATGTTTGGCTTTAAAATGGGGACTTAGTCTGAGAAAGATGTCACTAGAGAGTTTTGCTCACCATGAGTGCATCGTAGATTGAGGCAGCTATGGTGTTGTCACTAGTCTCTCTTTGTGAACTTAACACACACACACACACACACACACACACACACACACACACACACACATATATATATATATATATATATATATATATATATATATTTCCTTAGAGTATTTAAATCAGACATGTATCTTTAAGTAATTTTAAGAAATTAGACACATTTATTGAGCTACAATTAAAGTCAAAAAATAGGGTTTCAGGGGCTGGCATGACAGCTATTATGTGGGACCATCATCTCTCACATGGGGTCCATAGTAGGCAAAATATCACTGTGTAGTTTTGCACATGCATTGGCCTTGATTCTGTTTAATTATGTGACAAAAGTTTTTGGCCTAGAATAAAAATTAAGACTTGCATTTTCATAAGTATTGATGAGATTTGGAAACAATTGAAGTCCTTGTTGCCCTTTAAATGTCTTCTTTTGGGAAGAAATACTGTTTATAGTAACCTCACTTGTTCCATATTGATTCATAGGAATTTATTTTGTGAGCCCTTCTATTAACCTGTGATCCAACACTTTTCCCAAACATCCATTTCTCAGACAATAATTGAGAAACTCTTATAACTGATAAGGTCAGGTTTAGTAATCTTTCTCTGTAATCAGCATTCTGAAGGCCAAAGTTATGTTCTAAATTATGTTCTAGAGATTTCCAAATGTTTTCATCTGATCTTTGTGTGGGTGATTTTTGTATTAATATGAAGTAAGTTAGGATTTCTACTATTTGTGTGGATATGAAATCAACACAGCACCAATTACTAAAAATAATATTGTTCTTTCCCTACTGACTTTAAGTGAAAATTTAACAATAAATGAAAACTATACCTATTCATGGGTCTGATTCTGCACACTAGTATATTCATGTGTCTATGTACCAATAGCACACTGCACTTACTACTGTGTCTTCATACAATGACTCATACAATATAAAATCATCCAAATCTATTTAAGAATATCTCTGCTCTCCTAGAATTTGTACATTTCCATAAAAACTTTAGAGTCATGTTCTTATTATCCACACTAGCACCGTAAAAGCAAAAGCACACTGGGTGTAGACAGGAAGCCTCCTGAGTCTCTCAACCTTTGGACACAACACATTTTTCCAATTAGTTGGTCCTTTCAAATTCCGTCAACATGTTTGTAAATGGAAGACTGCACAGAACTTTCTATGTCCTCTGTTTCAGTGAGTTCTCAATGCTCATTATACTGCAAACTTCAAATTTATGGAATTAACTTTCAGGATGATGCATCAGTTTTTACTCTAGACTGTCCTGTGTTAGATTTCTTTGTATTGTTTGTTTGCTTGTTTGTGATAATTGTAAAACATGACAGAGGTTTTTTGAATTGCATCAGTCTCTTCAAAAAAGTAGTCTTATGATCCATCTGTTGACTAAATTTCTCTTTGCTTCATTTCTGCGTTTCCCTTTATGGTTTTCTCTTCTCAGCAACTTTTAGCTCAGTTTGCTACTCTTACTGACTTCTTGGTGGAATATTCTTAATTTGTCTTTTGGTCTACTGCAAGTTAAGTCTACATGTTCTCTTTGCACGTAGCTGTGCCAGCATTCCAGAAGTCATGAACTGACATTCCCACTATCATTTATAAAAATATTTCTTCTTTGACCCATGGATAACTCAAAACCACTTAACACTTGAAACCCTTTTAGTAATTTTGTCATTAATTTATAGGTTGATTATAAGTGTCTTAAATCCTTTTATAGTTGCTGAGAACTGGTTTATAACCTTGTATTAATCCACCTGCTCACACATAGAATGTCTGTCTGTCATTTTTAAGTTAATGATTATATATATAATTCAGTCATACTTGTCATATAGGTTTGATGATGATGACGACAATGAGGCACACTGTTAGTACACATTAATTCATTTAGTAAATACACTGATTATATATAGAGGCTACAAACTGTCTTAAGTTCTCAATATTGCATTAAACCTAACTACGATGTGGCACCTGCAGTCAGAAAGCTATTTTTGAAACTCATAAGTTACCTTTTAAACATTTAACATGAATGAAGTTTAATCCACTTGAGAAATTATCTGATACTTCATGGTTCCAAATCTCTCTGAGAATTTCATGAGCTCTTCCTTGTGTGGAGGATGCTTTTCTTTTGAATCATTGCTGTCTTCTTAGAGTCATTAACTGAAATCTTGAGACACATTATAAACCGGAGGTAATATCCAGAACAGCAGGACATGAAAAGTGTGACTCTGGGCTGGGAAATTTAATTAAGTGGTAAAGCTCTTGCCTACAAGCCCTTAGGTTCAATTCCCAGAAAGGAAGAAAAGAAAGAAGGAAGGAAGGAAGGAAAAAGGTCAAATTATTTCTCAATAGTCTTGTCTTTGACTTTTTACATTTCTGTCTACATTATCATGTCTTTTACTCTATATATTGTCAATGCTGCCACTTTCTTGTTGGTTGATACTTCATTGGCAAATGTATATCTTCATCCACTGTATATCTCTGTGTCTGAGCAAAAAAACAAACAACATTTTTAAAGGAAATTGATTCCAGAAGCATTAAGGGGGGCAGGTAACATTACTCACAGAAAGAGTGACTTCAGAAAGCCAAATTCAAAAAGAAAAAAGGGGAGGAAACCAGACATGAACCAGGGCTGTCCTGGGTGCTGGAGCCCATGGAGCAGGACTCAGACTCAAGGTGTGGGTGTTGCCTGGTGCTACTGGACTGAGTTTCATGTGTGGGAAGAAGCTGGGAATGGCACCAACTGCTACTGGAACCAGTTGGGGTGACAAAAGCATAAACAGCAGACAGATGAAGGAACAAGCCTGTAGTTCCTCCTCCTACATTCCAGCTTGACAAAACTTAACCGGGAGCCAACTAGCAATGCAGGAAGGTGGCTAGGGTTGCCCTAACCCTGTGACATGTGCAAAGTAAGGAATGAAGCTCAAAACATCAGCAATATTTAGTAGAGTCTTTGCAGAAATAGTTTAAAGCATTTCTTCACGTGGGGAAGGTTAATATATCCCAAATTAGGAAATAAAAGTCACAATGCCATAAAGCTAAGCTATATGTATTATGTTGTGTCAGTGCATTAGAAAGTGAAGAAAGCCAATAATCATTGTGGTACATAGCCCTGGATGTTGAACCTCCTGCGGGACATACATCACAGGTGACCTTGCAAGATGATTGGTGCAAGTTCTAAATGTTTGGATTTTATTCTTAATAGAAACTAAAGTTCTAATGTTTCTTTTCTTTATTGGTTGGGATGTATTTGAAAAAATGGCTCTTCGTCTTTGTGGAGACCATTGGCGTAGATCGGGGACTGCAAAAGGAATGGCTTTGAACCATACCTATCTGCTGCCTATTTAGATTCTTAATAAAGTTTTATTGGAAAACAACCATGTTTATTTGCTTTTATGTTGACTGTGATTGCCTTTACCCTGTACCAGCATGGTTGAGAACTTGCAACAGAGTCCTTATGTCCTGCAAACTCTAACATATTGGCTATTTGGCCTTTATAGAAAAGTTGGCTTGCCCATGCTCTAGACATCACTGTCCAACACAGTTTTCTACAATGATGAAAATGCTTCATCTCTGTGGTTTCCATAATGGTAGACACTAGTCGCACATAGCTATTAAGGTCTTAAGATGTCAAATCTGGGGCACCAGAGTTTGTGTGAAAGTCAGACCCCACTCTCCACTCAACTGTGAAGAACGTCCTGTCCATTGGCTAGATCTGGGTAGGGGTTCGAAGTCCCCTGGATGGGGAGGCCTGGTGGCACTCAGAGGAAGGATAGCAGGCTACCAAGAAGAGACTTGATACCCTATGAGCATATACAGGGGGAGGAGGTCCCCCTCAGTCGCAGTCATAGGGGAGGAGAGTAAGGGGAAAATGGGAGGGAGGAAGGAATGGGAGGATACAAGGGATGGGATAACAATTGAGATGTAATATGGATAAATTAATAAAATATATTTTTTAAAAAGTCTTAAGATGTAACCAGTATAGCTAAAAAAACTTTCATCCTGTTTCATTTTAAAGGATACATCTGGTTAGTTACAACTGTAGTAATACAACAAAACCAAGTAGCAGCAGAAGCGACAGCTGTGAGGCTATCTAGAATTTGGAGCTTCGAATGATATAGTGAAGTATCTGCATTTCCGTGCGCCTGAGAAGACATCGCTCACACATGCCATCTCTCAGCCCTTTGCAATCAAGTTGGTCATATGACTTGTCCTGCATGCTCAGATAACAGCAGGAGTGATGTGCAGCTCTACAAGGCCAAAGCAATTGTCCAGCTATGCTCAACCCTGCATCACCAGCCCTGTGCTGAGAGGCCAGTGCTGTATGAGGGGAATAGGAAAGCTCCCCAGCTGAGTACCTCCTGGGCAACAAGGCACAGCTGCAGCCCACTGGGCATGCGCATGAGCTAAGCCAATGGGTTTTAGCGTAGGGAACTGAGGTGTGAAGGCGATTTTTACTGCAGCATAACCTTCTCAAAGCTAAAAGGCTGCTCTAAGACAGCTTTCAAGTGCCCTCAGCATGCCTCATTGCCTCATGCACCAAAGGAGTAAGAGGAACAAGACGAGAACCAGAGCAAGGCCGCAGACTCAACAGTCTGTTGCTTTTGAGCTTCCTGAAAAAACAGTGAGTTTCTAGAACTCTGTGCTACTAGGGTCAGTTTGTCACCTGATACGACAGCTAGCTTTGGAAGAACGGTTGGTTCTTCATCTAGGTCCTTGCTTCCTGCTGCATTCCTTTTGAGACAGGTCCGTGAAAATGCGAAGTCCTGACTCTGCCATTCAGAAGCTGCACAACTCTCAGAGAGTTGACTTCTTTCAGTCTCAGTTTCCTCTTATTTGAAGTGTGTATAATTATAGCACAATTAGTGTCAGCAATGATCTCATAGCACCAACAATTATTGTTGGTAGCTGTTGGTGTCCCCTTCAGCTCAGAAAACATGTTTTTATAGTTAGGGTGTTGAATGTCTCCCTAAGGCTCATCTGCTAAAGGCTTGGGCCCTAGGATGTTTCTACCGGATGGTGGTAGAACCTTCAAAAGATGAAGCCTAGGGAAACTCTGTAGCTCATTGGAGGTGAGTGCTCAAAGGGTAGGGTTAGAGCCTGGCTGCTTCCTTTTCTTCTCTTCAGCTTCCTAGCCACAAGGTAGGTGGTCTACTTGGTCACAAACTTGCACCACAACGGGCTGCCTCACCACAGGAGCAATTGATTGTGGAAAAAAAGATCCAAAACTGCCCACCAATATAAACTCTTTTTCTATAATGAATTAATGATGTCAGAAATATTACGACAGAAAAGTCGTGAGGAAAAACTGACTAGTAAAATGCACCTTTGTCTCTGCTCTTCCCTTTTCGGGAAATAACCCATGATGTGTTCTTCCTTAAACTTATGTAATTCTTCCTCAGCGTCACATTCCTGGATGCATCACTTGGCCACGCCTCCCTCCCTCTGAACTCTACCTCCAGTAACTCTTGCTCTTCTAACAAAGTCCAGCTCACATGCCTGCTTCTCAGTGAAAGCTCCTCTACCCAAGACAAAATTTGTCCTCTCCTCCACCATCCTCCTCAGAGCTCCCTTGGTACCAGCATGCTTTCTAGCTTCACATTCATTGCAACCATGCTCCTGTTTTATTCGTCTTCTGAAAAACATCTTAATGGCCATGCATGGTCTTACCTTTGTAGCAACCTAGTTTTCTCCATTAGAATTTCTGCAACATAACAGTCCATTTAATAATCACAAAAAAAAACATCTAGAAAGGAGAAAGGAAGAGAAAAATAGGTTTGGAGATACAGCTCAGTAGTTGCAAATTTCCCTATTGGGGCCCTAGGTTCAATCCTAAGAAAGATTGCTACTAGAAATCCTAGAAAGGAAAGAAAAGGGGGAGAGGGTGGGGGAGTGGGAAAAAAGAGACAAGAGAATGGAAGGAGGAAGAGCAGGGCAGGGTGGGGCAGAGCAGGGCAGGGCAGTGGGAAGCAGTTCAGGTACCCATAAAACAAAAACTACCCAGATATGCAGTTTTTGTCTTCTGAGAAAAACCTGTCTTCCTTTTAAAGAAGTGCAAACTCGTTCTGAGTCATGCAGCATTCGAAATGAATTTTTAGTTGACAGGCAGTCTATAAAAGGAAAAGAGTTCACTGCAGATTGATGAAGTTGAGGCAGGTTCTTTTCTTCCTCTTAGAGCTTAGGCCCACATTTTCATAATTATTTCTATTTCATTAATCAGTTAACTATAAAAGGCAATTCAAGAGGTGAGAGGGAATATAGTTGGTAACCACGTTATAAATACCACAGAGGGAAATTGGAAGTACCCTATCAGTAAGGCCCAGCCCTTGCAGAGAAGAACCTTCATAAAAAAAACATGTGAGACCTTTATTACAATCATACTTCTCTTTGGGGGAGAAATGGCCCCAGTAACACAATGTAATAAAGCATTAACATTTTTTTTTAAAATAGGAAAAATCAAACCCTGTGGCATGCAGCATAAAAATGGAAAGGGAATCTTATAAGTGCTGTGGAGAGCCACATAAGGTTGTAGCCACTGAGGTTATCATCAATTTCTCCTTGTTGTTGATCCAAATATCCTACTGCCCAAGTTGATGGCAGTGTAAGCAGGAGGTTATTCCTCCCAGTAAAGGACAAGGGAGCAGTGGCAAGAAAGAAAAAGAAACCAATATTGCTTACGAAACTCAAAGAAAGCCGTGCTGAATTATTTATGTCTAAGTTTGAATGCTCCCTGCTGCTGTGAGCTGTTAGGAAGTCTAAAAAGATAGTGATAGTTCCTTCCCTCTGTCCAAGAGAAGAGCTTCTTTGAAATTGGGGGCCCTTGGAGATGAAGGCCTACAAGTCTTTGAGGTTCAGCGCCGAGCTCAGGGTTAGCTGAGGTAGAAGTTTACATGAGAAGCATTTCCAGGTGTGCAAAAAAAAAGTCAGCGCTATCAAATTGCTCTGGGACAAGAGTAGCCAACAGAAGATTGCCTGTCATCCTGAACAGTCCTTCCATGATTTTCAGAGGCCATATGTCTCTCAATTTGTAAGGCGATCAGCAATTGTGTGCAGTCAACCACACTGTCTTCATTCGAAATAATGAAAGCAACCAAAGTTCAAGATACAGGGGTCAAACTGAACCCATTCAGCATCCAGGGAAGACTGCTACTTCTTTATTAAGTGAATTGCACAGATTGGGGATCAGCCTAACCAAGAGACGTTTTCCTGAACTGTGGAAGGTCAGGATGGGCTGATGGCTTTGTATCAGCATCCTCAGGGAAGTGAAGGAGGGGCCAAATCTTTGTGACCATACTGCATTGCTCTCAGAGGCTAACGGAAGAGAGTTCATGACCTCGTTCATCAGTGAACAACTAGATGGATGATCAGACAAAGAAAAAAATACTATAGGTTCCCACCTCAACAGAAATCAGCTGCAGTAATTTTGGGAAAATAAAGAATATTACTCTAGAAATCTGAGTACAAGCCCTATCTATGCCTATTGAAGTAAGACCCCAGACCCCATGAAGTATACATAAGGGGCCATGAAAGGAGTTACCTCAATTTCCAATCTTCTTCATTAGGAGAGTAAATTTCTTAGTGAAAGTAAAATCAGGTGAAAAGATCCAGAGGATAGAGAGGGAAATAATTTTACTATTTGTCAATCAATAATATTTTAGGGCTTGGGAGCTGGCTCGGTAAAGTGCTTGACATGTGTGATGGCTAAAATTGATTGTCAATTTGACAGGATCTAGAATCACTTTAGAGACTGGTTGCTGGGCACATTTGTGAAAGGAATTTTCTAGATCAGGTTATTTGATGGTAGAAATACAAACTCTAAATTAGGCAGCACCACTACATGGGCTGGGTCCCCAGATGCATAAAGGAGAGGAAGGGAACTGCACACAAACATGTATATCTTTCTGCGTCTTGGCTGCAAACACAACTTAACTAGACAGCTTCCTGCTCTTATGGTCATGACTTCTTCATCATAATGGACTGTATCCTCTCAAACAGTAAGCCAAGATAAATTCCTCCTCCATTGAGTTACTTTTATCAGTTATTTCATCACAGAAATGGGAGAAATAATTAATACACCTTGCATATATAAGGACCTGAGTTCAGATCTCTATGGAGACCAGGACAAGAGGATCCCTGGAGTTTGTTGCAAAGCCAGTCTGCCTGAATTGGCGAAGTCCAAGTTCACCGAGAGACTCTGTCTCAAAAATAAGATAGAGAGCAATTCATATGACACCTGAGGCGGCTGTAGAGACAGTTAATTGGCTAACAGCACTGGCTGCTCTCCCAGAGGACCATAGTTTGGTTCCCAGTACTGACATGGCTACTCACAACTATTTCATAACTCCAGTTTCTGGAGATTTGGCATCTTTTTCTGATCTCTATGGGCACCAGGCACTCACACATGTGAATGTGTGTATGTGTGTGTGTGGTGTACGTATATACATTACACACACAAACATGCAAGCAAAGCACTCAAATACATAAAATAAAAATAAATTTTAAAAAAGAAAAGCTGATATCAGTCTCTGGCCTACACACCCACATGCAAACATTTTCACACACATACAAACATACACACACATACAACCATGTGCATACACATACAAATACACATATATGTAAACATATACACACAAACATGTACACATAAAAACACCTCCACATACAAATATATATACATATACACAAACACATTAAAAATGTCTTGGTTATAAAAAGGGAAATCTCACAGTAGAAAATACACCACTAGTTATTTTTTGTTTTAGGTGAGTGAGATTGTAAAATTAGCTTTCATCTTCCAATAAGTGAGAAAGTTACGATCTGATGACCTTGAGTTGTTTACCAAAGACTGATGTCAAGCCAAGCTCTATATTGTGGTACTATATTCATGAAAACATCCATCCTAACTCCCTCAGACAGAAATAGACTTGTCTCTTGTAATATCATAATAGTAGAGGTCTCTTCTCCAAAGCGACCCCAGTTTAAATAAATTCATAGTCATATTACCTAGACTAGGTGCTTCCTAAATTTACATGCTCTATTGATTCTTATTTGAAAATAAAATATTTCTACAAATAGGAAATATCTAAAATAATATGATTTGAATATTCCTAATCTGAAAATCTGAAATCCAAAATACGCCAAAATTCAAACTTTATTGAGCACCACAATGCCACAGTGCAAAAAGAAATTTTGTTTCATGAAAAATTGTGCTAAAATGTTGCATAAAATTATGTTTAGGTAATATATAAAAGGTATATATAAAACATGAATGAATTTTATGCTCAGACTTAGATTCTATCCCCAGGATAGGTCATGTGCATATGCAAATATAGTTTGCCCTTTTACAATACCCTTCAAATTACTAAGATCTACTTGTGTGGAGAGTTGGAATTTGAAAGATTTTCAGCAATTTGAAAAAACAAACCACGTGATTTTGAAATATCAGAAAACTAAGAAAAACGTAGCTCAAGAGCAAAAGTTTATTTTGTCTTTAATATGCTATAAATATGCATGAACTTCTATGAAAAATTAAAATTTATAAAAATACATGCACACAAGCATAGATCACACATGGAACCATCCACAGTGGAGAGAAACAAACAAATATAAAAATGCATTAAAATCCTAACTGCACCAAATTTACAGTAACCAAATTAGAAAATGCAGTGGTGATGCATCTATTGCTACTACAATGGACACAAGTGTGGCAAGAATCCACTTAAAAGGCCATATGACACCGCCCTGTAAGCAGCTGCGACTACCCTATGTCACGGTGCAAAGGGCCCCCTCAATTCTCTCACATACTTTTCACAATGTTGTGCACACAACATACAAAATGAGCACCAATTATTAATTACATCACTCCTGACAGCAGGCTATTTATAGTTACATTTGGGGTGAATCAAAAGTTAGCGTCAAATTTTAGACAGCATGCAGTCAGTGTCCCGAACCCCAGCACTGTTGGGGACTTGGTTGCATTCTAATTCTTACACTTCCACCACCGGCTCTGGCCCACAGGTATCTGGATAAGGGAATTTGGATATCGCACAAAATCATGAGTAGCTGAGCTTCACAATTACACGGCCTAGCAATGAGATACAAGGTGGTAAGCTAAGGCTAATACATTTGTCCTTGGTGTTTGGAGAATCCTCCCACTAGTTCCGTGGGACCACATGACTCTATTTGCATAACTGAGTGAAGCTGTGTCAGCAAGTTTACTAGAGGAAGGCCATCCTACTGACCAAGCTCACACAGCTGTCGTGGTAATGACTTGGGATGTTTGCTTCTCCACTTAAGGCTCCCTTCAAACATCTTCAACATTTCAAGTTATGCTTCAAAATTACCCACGGCAGCTGGGCCTGATGTCTGATTCTCCTTAATTAATTCTTGTATTTAAGCCTCTGCGGTTCTTACCATTTGTTCGCTGTCATTATCACAATATTTGTTTATCTCTCTAAATAAGTTAAACATGAACATTCTGAAGTGATCTTCAAGGGAATGAGAATACTGGAAAAATCACTGGAAAAGAGGGTAAAAGGAAAAAAGAGTGCATCAAACAGTATGCTTTAATGTTATGTGTCACGAAGGGCACTGAAGGGAGAATGACAGGTAGTACCTTATCAACCCATGTTCCTCTGCTAGGCAAAGTCTGCATGAGCCTCTTATCTTCAAGGTAGCCTGAGGAAGGAAGAAGTGGGCATGCCCTGGCATCTCTGGTAGCAATCCACTACAAGACCAATGAGACTGGATGACAGGACACCCTATAGAAACAGCCAAATACACAGAAGAGCTTCATCCTTGAGAGGGGATGTAACTTTTCCAACTCCACCAACCCATCATCACAGCATCTTGCTCAAGCATAGCACAGGTAGTCCTCTCCCAAAGGACTCCCCTTCAACCTTCCATTGACAAAAAAGATTGCAAGATGAAAACAGCACTCTGCTCACTACAAAGTGGAAGAGTCTATCAATGAAATACTTGGCATCATCTTTTAATGTCAAAGACATGTCGTCCTCACAAATGACCCCGTCTTCTCCCTGAGCAAGACACTCTTTAATTAGAAGGGAAACAGGAACTAATCCACTAACATGGCAGGCACCAACCCAGAAGCCAATCTATGATTAAAAGAAAAGTAGGGAAAGAGCTCATCATGCAAAACTCTCATGATGCCCATCACTACTGTTTACTTAAGCACAAGAAGATAAATTCTAAGCACGATAATTTCTACCTGCACTGCTGAGATGTTGGTCACACTGCATGGCTGATTGTACATACATTGTAAAGAACAAAGACTTTTGGCACTTCTTAGTATGGCCTAAGTATGTTTTCTGAGGTGGGTTCTGTTCAGGAAGAGGAGACACACAAGAGGCAAAGGAAGTGTTGTCACTCATGCCAAAATTATTTTTCATGTTTCTATAGGTGCTCATAACTTTTACTTCTTAAAAACTGTACACATTTGCTGCTCATTAAAAACTATACACGTTTGATTCTTGCACACCACTGAAAACATTATTAAAACAAGCCATTTCTCCCAGAATAACATTTTCTTCACATGCCATCCACCCTTGTTTATTTGAGACAAGGTCTCTCACTTGGTCTGATATTCATCAATTAGGACAGTCCATCTGTCTTCACTTCTCCTGAACTGGTATTATAAGCATTTACAATCTTTCCCAGCACTTTTACTAGGGTTCTAGCAATGGAACTCAAGTCCCAAAGCCTCCGGAGCAAGCACTTTATTGACTAAGATCTCTCTTTAGCTTCCCACTGCCCAGTTAATCTTCTAACAACTCCATCACCTAGGTCCCTTCACTTTATACTTAGAGCAAGTGCAGCCAAGGGACTAGCTTGAAATCGTTCCAAATTTGATTCCTAAATCAAGCTCTTAACCACTGTAACAAGTTTAGTAGCCAGAGGTGCCTATTCCACCAGAAGGTGCTCAATCAATGTGGAATACGCCCAAAACAGCCAGTCAACTTACAATTCAATTTACCTTAAATAAGTATCTAATGAGCACCTGCTACTTGCCAACCATTGTACTAGACAGCAGGATAAATCAGATTACTCAAGAAGTACCTGGGCTGGGAGGACGAACTTGCCAACAACCCCGCTACAGACATCCTCCTAGTAACTAAATGTTAAAAATGTTTTTTTTTTTTCCTGTGATTAATGCCTGTGTATTATGCTGTGATACACTTCTCTCCCCAAATTCATCAAGATTGACATATAGGAGAAATGTCGTTCAGAATTTTCAGTTCAATTGCTGACTTAGCACTAACGGTGATACTGTGTGAACATGCTAGATGTGTGAACACCACTGGCCAGACCTCCCCAGGACCACATCTCATCCTCTCAGGTGGCTCCAGAGAGATATTTTTTTCCCTCTCAGACTCCAAGGCAAGTTTTGTAGATATCCATCAACTCCATCATTTTCAGGATAGAATGCCTGTCACTTAACCTTCACCCTCCTTGAATTTTCATCCTGATAGGTTTGGATTAAACCACAGACTGATAAATGAGCACGGCTTTGGGGACACAAAAGAGCAGTCATTAAGGAAGCCTTTTCTAAAGGTATGAATCAAAAGTGAGGCTCTTTTGTTTTTCTCCCCAGTTCGCAGATCGCCTGAAGTAACAGTTTTATTATTATTATTATTATTTATTTACTTATTTTTCCCCCTTCAGCTTCCAAATGGTTTCCATCACCATTTCCTGTTTGTTTTTCCAAAAGAACAAAAGCATGTCCTGACAGCAGGCAGGTCTGTGCTTACTGCACTAGTGTGGCTAGCAAAGGCATTTTATCAATTTGGGATTTAATCCAGGATTAGGCAGCAGGGAGAATAAAAAGGGATAAAGGTTCAGTAACAGGTCCCCCGACGTGAGTCATATGTTTCACTCATACAGACTTAAAATAATTAGAGAGAGGATGCAGTTCATTCCTTCTAGCCCAAGGCGACCATTTTGACAAGGCAGCGCTTGTAAGGCGCCATTCCATTTTGCCAGTTCAGAAAACCACCACCTACTTACATATGGTGTTTATCTTATTTGTGCCTCTGGAAGTTTCCCACCAATGAATCCCAACTTAGCTCATTCTTTTCCATCTCCATCAGACTAGAAAATACCGAGAAAACAGAAAAGGGAAGGGCATAAATCTGCTTTCTAAAGCAGTGGTTATACCAGACACAAGAACACTGGATGACTTTCATGGGCTTCAAATGATAGCAGTGCAGTGTCCAGTCACACTGGACATGCCTGGTGGCTCTGCCTCTCCGCCCATTTCTAAAAGAAAATGCCTTTGGAGTCCAAGTAATGCTTTATTCGGTGACCCACATTAGTTGTGACCCAAATGTCAGCTTCTGAATTTGCTTGACCCTGTAGATGGCACCTTATTCCTTCAGACTTTAGCAATATTGCTTTCAATCCTCAGTTATGGATGAGTAGATATCCTTTGACAGTCTCTGAGATTCTGGGGGCAGAGAAGAGCCTTAGAACTCCATACATCTCCCCATTCCCCTTCTACGGAATTTTCCACCCTCTCCACAGCTAGCAGCTAGCATTTGTCCCAAAAGCCTTATTGATATGAGGCTATGTGCAGCAAGCCTTTTCCAATTTTTAAGAATGTATGGCCTAGTGTGAATGCAAGGGTTCAACGTTAGCATAAGAAAGTCGTCTTCCTGGGGCTCAGGAAGAGTCATCATTGCTGGACCTGTGTGTGAGACTTCACTGCTTTGTGCCCAAGTTGGCTACAATGATGGCTCCCAAGATCCCACCTTCATCCTATAAGTAAGAAGGCGAAGGTAGACACGTTTATCAGCTCCTTCTGAGTTTACATACCACTAAGCTATGCTTGTCGGATACACTAACATTTAAGTAACACACAAGCCCCATGTGCCAAGAAGGGTCAAATATTACAGAATTACAGAATGAATCAGTTAGTGAACTGAATCAACACTACACAGAAAAATGCTCATGGCCTGGTGACATTCTCTTAGCCTTTAGTTTAGGACTGGTGACAACCTCAATTCTACCTTAGAGCTCCCATCTCAGACTAATAATGTTGGGCTACATCAGGACAAAAGCCTAGGGCAAAAGGCTGGTATGGGGGATGGGAGAGGAAAAATTATCTCCACAACAAACTGATCCTATCAACAGGCCACAGCGCAGAGGAGAAAGAACTACAAGGAAAGGCAAGGGAACCACAGTGCCCTCAGCTAGAGTATCCTGTACTCCATATGGAGACCTCAGCACAGCAGGCTGTAGCGGCTGCCTCTCTGACATAGTGCACCCCATATTTTTAGCATCAGCAAGAAATGAGCCAAGAAACTCACCCCTCTCAACTCACCTGTTATTACCAATGAGCCAATTACAGGTGGCCTTCCTATGCTCCAGGTCCACCCCCCGCCCCCAATAGTCAGCAAAGAGCCAGCTGCTCCTGCCAGCATGGAAGGCCATTCTTGCCCTCCGGGACTACGGCAAAAAGAGGGGACAGATACTGTAGGCCAGGCAGAGGGCCATTCCATATTCCTGAAACAAATGTCTCCCAGGACAAAGACATAATAAATCACCCAAGTCTAGAAGAGCCTGAGAGAAGACACAACTGTACTCTACCAAAAATTGTCCAGAGCCAACGATCTCAAGACTATAGGGAAGGGCTAAGACTCAAGATGCAAAGTCACAGGCAAGACCATCATCAGGAGACTTAAAGGCTTGTAGAATCAAAGGGCTGGAGAAACAAAGAGCAGAGCAGTAGCCAATAGGTGAATACAAGAAAACACGGTGTCAACACACGGACACAGGATACTTCTTGGTGTCAGCAAACTTCCTGCTTACTGAGCTCGGACAGCCGGGCTTGATGGCGCACGCCTTTAATCCCAGCACTCGGGAGGCAGAGGCAGGCGGATCGCTGTGAGTTTGAGGCCAGCCTGGTTTCCAAAGCGAGTCCAGGACAGCCAAGGCTACACAGAAAGACCCTGTCTCAGAGAAAAAAAAAAGAAAGAAAGAAAGAAAGAAAGAAAGAAACTGAGCCCAAACTCCATTACTTTGTGCACAGCCTTGGGTGGGCTACCTATCCTCCCCAGATGGAAGATAAACGTAAGAATGTGTTCCTGTTTTGTAAGATTCAAGTGATGTTAAGGCCCAACGGTAGGCAAGTATTCCAAATTTTGAAAAATTCTACTTTAAGGTCCCTAGATCCTGTCCTAGTTATCACAACTATATGAGGCATGTTTTAAAGGCAGGCAGCTATCTGGCCCACTTTAAGCCCACCCAAAAGTTCTCCTTTCCCAGAATCAGGCACCTGGAGTATGGAGGCCTGGTGGCCGAAAGAACTCCTATGCAAAGACCAATCAGTTCCCCAAAGAAAATAGAGAAAGTCGGCAGACATTGCAGTACCTGTGGGAGCTAGCAACAGCAGGCACCCCCCCCCCCTCCCCAGAGCCTGAAAAAGTAAGGAGAGTCAATAGCAAGCAGCCTAGAAAATACTCAGAAAGCCATGCCTGCCTTCGGCTAGGGAGCGGCCTGGAACAGACAGCCCAACCTGCTCTTCTCTTGCTTCACTGGGTTCATCCGTGACTGTCAGCTGTCTAGCCTACTGACCTCCTGACACAGCGATCAAGGCTGACAAGTGAGCAGAGAGACCAGAAATGCTACCTTCTCCTCTGTACTATTTCTCTTGTGGCTTAGTAAGAGGTAGCGCTTGACAATTTTGGTGTGTGGGGTATCAGCAGAATTGTCTCTTGGAACTTAGAGAAAGGCTTTTTTTTTTTTTTTTTTTTTCTCTCCTAATGAACAAGGCAAGCTGGTCATTCCCGTCATCTCCTCTTCACCCTAAAAGTGGATGTTACTCCTGGACCCATAGCTGCCATCTTGAAACAGAGAGGGAGATCCCAAAAGAACCACGGAGATGTGAGCGTCCACGTCACTGAGGCCTTAGACGTATGGCAGCCCACCACAGGACTTGCTGTATGAAAGGAAAACCTCAACTTACTTAAGCTACCATTGTCAGTAGGTTTTAATTATCGTTCTGTACCACATAGCAAAATGCTTTGATCAAAGACAGGTCATACAGACACTAAAAATCCATACATTGTAAGCACAGCTAGTGAAGTCACAGTCCTCTTCAGTTGTAAAGTACACTAGATGACGTCACCCAGTAACAGAACAGCCTAGCAATACACTTCTTAGGACACCGCCCTTCTTTTTATAATACATGCCATATGTGGAAAGCATTCATATTTGCTTTTGCATAGCAAATCCAAGTGGAGCTATCTCCAAGTAGAGATAGGTGCCTAGCTCACCCCTTAGAATGTGAGTCATGGCAGGGCTGACACACTGCAGGGTGCCTACTTTCTGTGTATGAAATAAATATGTCCAATATGCCAAGCTCTGCAGGATTACACGCATGAACCAACCCCATCTTGGTGCTTCTTCCAAACTCTCCTTGCCTTGGCTTACCGTATCCCAGGGAACAGCCTCTTACATGCCTTATTCTAGGTACCCTTTCATCTTCCCTTTGCCCTTATATGTCCACTGTGCATCAGCCAGACTTGCACCGCACCAATTGTGTGCATTCTGTTTCATTCTCACCTTTAAAAATGATTCTCGCTCTAAAAGAGATGGGCTGATTAATATACTCAAAATATCTTGCACCACACAGCCAATTCTTTTATCCTTGTTCCATTCATAATGTATAGCCCTTCTCTCTCCCAATGTGCATAAAAGGACCCGTTCCCCACCAGCATTATTTGTAACTGCAGAGCTCGAGGTGGTACTGGATGTCAGGAATGAAAAATTGCTAAATTCAAAATTGCTTCTTCCTTTGTTTTAAAGGTGACCTGCAAGTAGGGTTTTTTTTCTTCCATTTTTTTAATGAATTAATTGCATGGGTATATGCTGAATGCTCCAAATGCAGAGGGTGAGAGAAGACCACTCAGCACATACCTGCAACAAATGCCTGGCACTGGATTCTGAACCTCTGCAAACCAGACTGCTGAGCCCACATTCCCTGCAGCCCCCGCGAGAAGACAGACTATCCAGCACATACTGCCTCTGTTGTGGGAAGACGGCTGTGCAGGACAATGACAAGCTGGCCTGGGAATGAGGAGGTGCCACTTGCCAACCTACTGAGTGACCTTGGGCAAAGCTGTCTTAGGAGCACACTGCTCAGCCTCCCCACCGCTGTCAAGAGAGAGCTGTCTCCTCCTCATCCCCTCCCACTGGAGAACTGATGGTTATGACTTCGTGTTCAACACATGCCTGCCATAAAAAGAGGTTGTCAGAGCTACAAATTATTTTCAAGACTCATTAGGCCCACACACATTTTGTTTGATGGGGAAAGATTCTGAAAAGCAGGCAACAGTGAACCCGCCTGTGCTTCCCGGAACAATAACCTGCTCCCTACGGTAGCAACACTGCTGAGGACCAGGCTAGGATTTCTCAAACAAGTGTCCTGGCCTGAGTTGTGAGACACAACCCTGCCCCCTGAACAATTTAGACACTTTAAGGATTGATCATCTTTTCAGATCGTCTGCATTTTTATCCGGGGGAGGGTGTGGGAATGATGACAAAGGCAGAGAAGGTAGCCAAATACTGCCGCAAATGCAGAAGCAACCTCACTTTCCTAAAAACAGTGCCTTGTGATCTGCTTAAACTTCCATTTAAATAAGATTTTTTTTTTCTTTAAACAGGGCTTGCTCAGGCTGGGGTGAAACCTCCACCTCACCCCTTTGAATACTAGGATTCAGTCGTGAGTTTTGCTAACCTTCCTTCCCAGGGAGCATCATTAGCAGCATCTACCCTTCTCTTAAGCATAAAGTGAAGCATGATACTACCAAAGTTCACTTCAGGGAAGCAGTGAGTGCATAGGCTTCCTTACAGCACATAGGTAAGGGGTTGCTTACAGGAATATGGGCACTGCTCCCTGAATAGGCCAGACATGGATAACCTTTAGTCAGCTTTAAGAATTAAGGCTTTTCTATATCACCCCTGCTCCTAGTGAACCTCTGTATATACTCTAGCCCCTCCCTGAGACCGCATGCAATTAAATCAGAGTTTCAGGTCAGGTGCTATGGAGCCTTTGTACACTTAGATGACGGTCTTTTGATTCCCCTCATTCCGGCATGGATGGTATACGCAATCAACTAGTCCAATTGAGAAGATCCATTTGCTAGATGGCACGCATGCTCCCCAAGATGGTGCTTGCTTGGCTCTGAGGACAGTCACTCGCAACAGCGAACCAGCACACAGGCTCTGAGTTTGTTATTATTGTCTCCAGTTGCCTGTCACTTGTTAAAGTGTACACAACTCTTCGAGGATAGTACATTAAATTATTCATTACCTACCATTACACCTCAGAGAGAATGAGTAATTCAGATTATATTACAGTGAGCCATCTACTCCTGCAGCCTGGGAACAGTCTGTAAGAAAATTTTGTTCCTGAAAACAGAAGGGAGAAAAATGAAGGGAGTTGTATCACACACACAAAAAAAATAGAGTGTACCATATTGAGGGCTTCAAGGCCCTCGCCATGATCCTTTCACCCACCCATCAAACCTGAAGTATTCACTCTGCAATGAGTGTCATACCAAGCCCAGAGACAAAAAGAACACTGAAGACCAGCCTGGCCTACCTCCCAGTATCCCTGTCAACTGCTGCTTCTTAAACATTCCTCGGGAAGCTAGAACATCCTAGCTCCTATGACTGGGCTACAGGATGCACATGCTGGCCTCCCGGAAATCAGACAGCATGCTGACCATCTGAACATGGCTCTGTCCTTAGCACTATCTAGCGGTTTCCACGAAACCACAAGGTTTGTAGTTCACTGCCTACTGACTTAGCTGCAGCAAGGGCGTTGTTACTCAGGAGCCGTATGAGGCCTGTGGTTTTATCAACCCTGCCACGTGCAGAAAAACAAAATCAAATACGTCCTGAGGAGATCTTGCTAAAGGGGTCCTGCAGAGACACCCCAGCATCGTGTTGTTCTTGTGACTTCTCCCTGAGCACCTGAGACTCAGACACCCCAGGGTTCTGACTCCTACCCACAGTTCCGAGGGCCCAGGGCCCTTTTGTACCCGCCTCTGTTCCCAGTGAGAAAGTCTAGTGTTTTTCTTTGCTTTCTTTGTGTTTTCTCATTAAAGTATTAGAAAGATGTTGGAAACAAAGAGTCCGGGTTCTGGCCTCTAATGAGGCTTCTTGGATCTTGCCAGGTGCACACAGGGACACCAGCCACCACCCCTACTCCCCAGAGGTTAAGGCATCAGCAAGTTGTGCCTCCTGATTTGAAAGTGCCATGCAGATACTTTCAGGTCAAATGGAAATGTGTCCCTGAACTCTGCCTTGTGAGCTTAAGACTGATTACACTACTGCCCAGGCCATGCCCAGTCAGAATGCACCTGCAAAATGAGCTACAAGAACAAGCCATCCACAATCAGGTAATGCCTATCATAAGCCTAATGAGAAAATAACTCAGGAGCCACCAATGGCTTTTGCCCAAGGAGATGAATAATGCGGAGAATCCTTGGCTATGCAGAGAACAGAGGAAATTAATTGCTGAAGCCTCCGCAGCGAGTTGAAAGCCAAGAATTATCCTCTGGATCCGCACTTGTAATTTACAGCAGCTGCCTCCTCCAGACAGGCTGGAGTGACTCTCGGGCAGCACAAGGCACAGCTGACAGCAGCCGTGAATCTGAAGCTGGGTCAGCACTGAGTCGCCACATGACTGATGCCCGTCCTCAGGCACGTGGGCATCCCCCAGTGGGCACTGTCTGCTTATTGATGTTTCACGGCATTTGGGAACTAGGACTGTCACAGATGCATCATGAGTGAACATCGGACACCCTTTGTGAGCTTCTTGCCGGAGGGGAACTCAAGAGGCAGAGAGAAGCCTATCAAGAGGCTGCCTTGGGATCAATGCCTGTATCCAAGGCATTTATAAAAGGATATAAGCTGGAAGGAGAGGGAAGAGAGATGGGGGCAGTTAGAAGAAAATGAAGCCAGAGAATACAAATCAACTGATAAGTGACTGATACCTTAAAGAGCAAGACTAGAATATATATACATATACATATACATATACATATACATATACATATACATATACATATACATACATGTGTGCATGTATGTATACATAAATATAATCTCTATATATATTATATATATATATATATATATATAGAGAGAGAGAGAGAGAGAGAGAGAGAGAGAGAGAGAGATGCTTTCTTCCAAAATTACATGCAGACCTTGTGTAAGGGAGACCGTAACATTTGTGACACAAATTGACAACTTATTTCCTTGTTCATACCTTAATCTAATAGTTCTGTCTGAAGGACAGAGCCTAAAGACTTTACATGAAGTCAGCTTGCTACCAAAAGCCCTCCTGATTGCCTAATGCGTTGCCTCAAATGTACAGAACAGTGGGAAAGGATGGAGACAGAGAGGGAGCAGCTTTTAAGCACAACCATGAATGCTGCACAGTGGATTCACTTTAAATACTCAGGGACGCTCTTGACATTCATGGTCCTGAGGAACTGGCCTATGGGTTTGATTGTAGGTCTCAGTAGAGAAGCAGATGGCACAGTCATGAGCCTGATTCTTGTGCCAGGCTTCCTTGAGAGGAGCTATGGGGCCCCATGAGCCTCAAATTCCAAACTGAATCAAGTGATTCATTTCACTTCGAGAGGCAGCTACTCTGAAAATGTCATCAAATTGAGTAAGCTCGATTTCTTCAGTTATTTACACCTTGCTGTCAATTCAGTGGGATCCTGAGCTTGGCTGGATATAGTCTGTCCCCAAAAGGCTTATATATTGAAAACTCAGTCTCCAGAGAGGAAGTGTTGCCGGGTGGAAATATTTCAAAGGTAAGGCAGGATGGAAAATAAACATGTTGTGTGGGGGCTCCACATTAGGGGAGGGAATCGTACGAGTTTCTCAGGAGTGGGTCAGCTTACATGGGGCCAGATTAGGACTCAGGAGAGCAGCTGTCACAAGTAAGCCTGGCGGCTCCCCTAAACTTTTCTATTTGCAGCTCTCCTACAAACTTCCCTGTGATATGACACAGTGCGAAGCCCTCACCAGATGTGGCTACCTGAGTCTAGATTGTAACCAAGAACCAGAAGCCAAAATAAAATGCTTTTCTTTATAAATTACCCTGCCTAAGGCATTCTGTCATGGCAACAAACACACAGACAACCAAAATACACAGACACTCACTAAGAGCATCCTTTTATAAGGACGGCACTAGCAGGAATGGCAGGAAGTGTGCTCAGTAGGTTTCTTGGAACAAGAACAGAACACAGATGTCATGGGAAACAGGTTAGAGCCTCTGTTGTACCATGTTCCTCCTCATGTTCTTGTACTAAGAGAGACTGGGTCACTTTACAAGCTTTCTGGTCATGTTTTACTGGCAACAAACACATCCAAACCAAGAGGTGGATGATAGCATGCTACACAGGGTGACAGTTTTCCCAGCTCTGTGAGCCTTTTAACCCAGATAAACACCCTCCTTGTTCCCAAATCAACCATGCCTTTATATCCCTGCTCGTGGAAGACTCCAACTGCATAGAACAACAGGAGATAGGTTCGTGTTAAAAAATATATATCTACGTATCGCTGGCCCCAGTAATAATTAAGAGAGACACTGAAATCTAAACCAGAGGATAATTCATGGCTGTTTCTGCCTTTAGCATTAGTTTTGCCTACAGCCTTCTCTATGAGGTGCTCTAGTTACAAACCACACATTCTTGCCTAATCATGCCCCTAGCTCTTTATTTCTTACCTCCATCCCTCCAATGTAACTCCATAACCCATATGCCAGCAACCTCCATCACAATAGTTGTTAATCATAGGAGTAAGAGCCTATCATCAGTCAGACACAGCAGATGAGCAAACCAGCACTGGGCACGACTCCACCCCAACAGCGACACCATGTGGTGGCAAGAAGTAATGGCAATGGCACACTGACTAAACAGACAATGGGAGGAAGCCAGACATCTGAAATCTCCCATACTCTGAGCCAAGATAAACCTTTCATCTTTAAAAACTAATCATTTTTGTAACAGAAAGGTGATGACTCACACATGCACTGTACTCATCCTTCTCGCTCTGCCTCTCTTCTCTCACTACCACCACCTGTCCCATCCCACTTAAATGATTATTCCTCAGAATAACACCTGGATATCTTCTTGGCCAGTAGTGACCGTCATAGGCACTATTGGCACACCTACAATCCCAGCACTAAGGAGGCTGAGGGTAGCCTTAAACCCATTGTCTCAAAAACACCCAGATGACAATAATGACCATCCCAAAACCAACTGGGGATCCTTCCATGTAGGGCAACGTGCCTGTTATGTTGTATTACCACAGGCTTCTATGAGAGCACCCAGACTTTCACCATGTCACCCCTGCTCCAACCTCTACCTGTGTGCACCCAGGTTCTTTGGCCAGATAACGAGGTGGCATCTTTTTGAATAACAGAGGTCTTCAGAGAAATGTAAACTATGAAATAGCCAAACTGGGAACCTCCTGGAAAACAGGCACAGGAGAAGATGACATGATCCTTGTGGCAAGAAGGATGTCAGAGTGCAGACACAAGCAGGCTGAGAAGATGGGATGCGTCAGGGCTCATATCTGAGGATGTAACAATATTCCAGCCACAGGCTACTACTAGATGACCTAAGTCTCCTTGACCAACACCCAGCACCTCAATGTAATAAGCCTCTTCCTTCAGAAAGCCTTGGTAATTATAAGCCCATCAGCAAAGTCCCCTTTATCTGCCACTTGTCAAGTTCCCTTGTATGATCATCTCCCAAGATACCCAACAATGGGCCCATGCAAGTATTCTCAGCCTGGTCAAGGCAGTCAGCACTAAGCTATAATGCCCAGTAAACCAGATTACTAAGTGCACACTACAGTTAATGCCATTTCTCAATTTATTACTAGTTCATTGCTATCTAATATCACACTGTGATCAATGTTTGCAAATTAAAGCATATGCAAGTGAGACTAGTAACGTGAGGGAGGGGAATAGGAAAGGCTAGCAGCTGTCCAGATGAGACTACCTGAGAGTATGAGATGGAGTAGTTGGAAATGACCTGATTGAGAGCGGGACAGTCAAAGAATGATCTGGAAGTCCTAATGGAGCCACACAGCTATCCACAAGTAGAACTTCCCAAGCAGGGGAAGGGAAGGATAAAATCACAAGCTCTGGTTAATGTGAAAAACTGCAAAACAGTGCTAGAAGAGTGTCAGAACCATCACCCTGCAACGGCTTCTCATCCAGAGAAAGAAAACTGCTGAACATCAGCTAACCCCTGACATAGCTCTGTTTCAAAAGAATACTATCTCGCTGTGTACATTCAAGCCCTCAAAAGTTCTGCAGAACTCCTCAGATAATATTAAGGCAACTAAGTGCAATAATCCTGATAATGGAATTCTTTCTTACCGCATAAAACCCAGCTCACCCTGACTCGATCGCTGCAGAGAGCAACAAGAGTTAACCAATTAGTCGAGGAAGAGAGTGGTTTCTTTTATGTATCAGAAAGTTATTTTCAGGAACTGTAAATACATCAAGTACACTAATTCTGGAATATTCTTAAAGTTCAAAACAGACTTGATAAAATGACTCCAAAACATTCCAAAAAAAAGAATACATAAACTGAAATTATGAGAGCATCCCAGTGTTCGCTTGGGGAAAGACCTCCCTTTTGTAGGTACTGAGGATATTAAGCCGGACAGTCTCAAAACGCTATCTTTCTTCACATTCTGAGCTCTCAACACAACACATCTTCCAGTACTTTCCCCAGTAGCCTCTTGCTATCTAATATCTCCCGGCTTTGAGAGCAGTGTGGCGATAATTTTCCGACATTAGGCCCAGGGTGCCTTGACTGGCAAGTCACTTTTCATTTTCATACCATGTTCAGCTCACAGCTGTCATCATCAGTTGTTATTTAATACTGAAAAAATACATAACTGACCTTAGGTAGTGACTAGAGTATAGTTTTAATAACTGTGTCATGGCACCAAGTTGTCTTCTATATATTATGTTTATCTCCATAGACAAATGCTACTCTCCACTTTAATCAGACAAGCTCCTCTTTGCAATGAATGGCAGCGAATACAGAGATGCATGGCTGCCCATGAATAAATAATGGTTGAGTGCTCAGACCTGATGCTCAAACCTAAACAGGGCATTTATATCACCCCCCCGCCTAAGGTTCAGAGAACACTGTGGAAGAGGCAGTGAAAAGAAAGCAAGAGCTGAAAAACAGGGAGAAGGGTGATGTGAAATACAATCTCCTGGGAATAACCTCAAGCAAAAAACTCACTGCAACTGTGGCTTACTGCAATGGGCATGTACAAGACTGAGTCTGTCAGCAGTCAGTCATGGACCAGAGCTGGGCTATGAAGCCCTATCCATCCCTACTGAACTACTGGCTACTGGTGGGTTCTGGAGGAGAGGCAGCCACTGTCTTCAGTTATGTGCCCACTGAGGAGCCCGCCATGATGCAATAGATAGCCCAACACATGGTCAGCATGATGGCCCAGGTGAACTCAGTGAGTTATCCCACAAAGCAAAAAATATATAAAATATGAGTACAGTAAATAAGTATAGAAGGAACATCAAAATGGAGAGACTGATACTAGAATGCTTTGTTCATGTATGAAATTGTCAAAGAAAAGTTCCATTAAAGTTATAGAAAAACTGTCAAAAACAAGACATTAATAGGGTTCAGACTGTGGAAAGCACCCTCTGGTATATCTCTTATCTTTTATATTTTATATGTTATATTTTAGTGAGTACTTCTAATATCAGGAATCTTCTTGAAAACTATAAAGCAAGAAGTGCAGCCATGTTCATGTTAAAGTACAAATCAGCCTAAACTCCCATCACAGTAACACACATTCTTTTTCTGAAGAACTCCGATCTTTTGCTTTAGATGAGATTTTGACTATTCCATTGAAAACATTAGCCTTTGTTAAGCTCACTTACAAATGATTTTATTAAGACTTTATCTATCAAATCATCACCCCTTTATTGATTGCCTGATTACACTCCTCTCATAGAATGAATACATACATTTCCTTCTTATCTATGCTACCTTTACCCTTTCATATATTTTCACACATTGGCTTTGCAAGCAGATGGCAGCCCCATACCGAGTGGGCCCTCAATCAATGTAAAGCAACAATATCCACACACCTCTTAGGGAGTTCCCTGATATTAAAAGTTTTTCATTACTTTTCACATTCCCTCTTCCATTCAGCAGAGCCTACCCTATGGGTGAATTATTTTTCCTTCAAAATGTCTTTATGCCAGATCTTTCTCTTCTCTGACTGAAATCCGTCCGTGTTTATTCCTCAAGCTCCTGCACTTATATATTTTATTACAACTCCTTCATATCCTTTCCCCTTCCCAAACCTAATCCTTTTCTTCTTCACCCCGAGGGCCTCTGCCAATATAACTTCAGGTGAAGCAAATGAAAATAGTAGCTTTTGCCCCAGGCTTCAGACTTCCTCTACCAAAATTAAAACATAAAAACATTGCATGGATATTAATATTATATTCCCTGCCCTGTAAACTTTCTGTAACATTCCGTGGCCTGTCAGTCAGCAACATCTATTGGGTGTCTGTGCTGAGAAGTTACTGTCCTTCTGAGGGCAGAAAAGAGAAGGGCATTTTTGTCTTTCTCACTATAAGTCCAAGTTTCACCCTGTTCTCTGGTCACCATACAAGCAATCTCTTCTCCCCAGTCCCTTTCCTCAGGAACTAGAGCGAATGCTGAAGGTATTTTGTCCATATTAGGCACTTACTCTCTTGGGTTTCTAAGAAAGTTCCTCACAGTTCCTACAGATTTTCCAATTCATAATAGGCCTCACTCAGCCCCAAAACAAAGCCAGAACAGACAGTACGCTGGAGTTTCATGGTGGCCATTGAGATGCCGGGGGCTATGGGAGACACTTTTACACTTTTACTCAACCACCCATTTACTCTTACTTTTCAGAGCTCTTCTGCAAGACAATTGATTCTGTTTTACAGATCTTTAAAGGGCAGCAGAGAGCTCAATAATGTGTCTAGAAGCTAGAAACGTGAGTGAAGAGTAAAATCAGAACCACCGGACTCTATGAAACTTCTATAGTAAGAAAAGTAGATTTGGTTGGTTGGGGGAGGAGGGGTTGGTTTTTTGGTTTTTGGTTGTTGCTGGGTGTTTTGTTTTGTTTTTGTTTTTGTTTTTCCAATTGAACCAAAGAAAACTGCAAATCTTTCCTCCAAATTCTGGTTAAGGATTAAGAAATTTAAAGCATGCTATCACATTTACAACAGAGGTTTTCTCTCCTCTCTCCTTGCACCCCCCCCCCCGTGTGTGTGTGTGTGTGTGTGTGTGTGTGTGTGTGTGTGTGTGTGTGTGTGGTGCATATATGTATGTGCATATGTGTGTATACCTGTGCATGTAGGCCAGAGGTCAAATCCAATGTCTGGTGTCTTCGTCTATTTCTTCCCCAACTGAACCTGGATCTTTCTGACTGACTAGATCAGCCAGTGTCAGCACTGGAGCAGGGGATTCATTTTCACCTCACCACTCTGGTATTGCGAGCATGTACTGCCATAGTCAGCTTTTTACATGGGTGCTAGGAACCCAAACTCAGGTCTTCATCCTTGTGCAGCAAGCATTTTGCTCTCTGGGTCTCTTCCTTGCCATGTGTTTATTTAGCCTCTGTAAGTGGTGCTGGCAAAGGCCGCTAAGTTCTAAGAGAAGGGTTTAGAAATGGGAAATAACATGAAAAGCCCAAGATGAAATGTGAGTATTCAAGGACTAAAGAAGTAATGCAGGTAGATTTGCTGAAAGAGTCAAAGGTTTCTTAGCAATTATCTGACTAGAATCCAGCCTATTACCAAGGCTGAGTAACCCTAATAGAAGTATCTAGAACAGTGGCAGAGGTTACAGCAATACCTTGTCAAGAACAGGTGTCATTCCTCCTGGAGATCCCTATCCCTACCCTAACCCATATTACTGTTTCATACCAATAGTTCAGGGTACAAGGCACCTGCCACAGCAATGACATCACGGCTTTGTAAACAAAGAAGTTTTGTAGGAGCTACGTCTCCCGTGCCTTTCAGTATAAGCCACTTGCCCCTGCCCATTCATAATCTCAGAAGGGCAGTATTACATCACTGTGCTATGCATGCCTTACTCTATTTGGGATGCCTAAGGAAACAACATTTCCTAGATGGCTAACCAACAAAGATATACTTCCCATGATTCTGCAGGCTTAGAAGTCTAATATCAACATGGCAGCAAATTCAATGCCTGGTTCATGCATAATACTTTGCTCTTGGTGGAAAAGTTAGTTCTCTCTTATTAGGGCAATCATTACATTTGAAATAGTCTACTTCATAACCCAAGTCACCTGCCAAAAGCTCTCCCTCCTAATGCCATCATACTTGGGATACAGACTTCACAGTATGAATTTTAACACACTTAAGCCATAACACCACCAAAGCCCTGATGGTTCAATTCATAAACACCAGCAGCTGCTTGGTGACATAAGGATTGTATATGAAAATTGTCACATGACTGTGGAGATACCCACACAACTCAAAAAAAAAAAAAAAAAAAAGCCAATGTCACTCACACCCTCCATGAGTATATTTGTCAAATTCAGTAGAAAGTGCACAGTGCTGGGGCTGGAGAGATGGCTCCACAATTAAGAGCATTGGTTGTTCTTCCTGAGGTCCTGAGTTCAATTCTCAGCAACCACATGGTGGCTCACAACCATCTATAGTGTGTTCTGATGCCCTCTTCTCGTTTACAGGTGTACTCATATACACAAAATAAATAAATAAGTCAGGCAGTCATGTGAATTAAAAATAACAGAAAATGACTGAGTCTGTGGAAATGGATCCTAAACATCTCCTCTAAGACAGGAGATGCACCCCAGTGAGGGCAGCTGTAGAAGGTGAATGGATGTCATGTTTCCAGATCTTCTTGTCCTTCAAAAAAAATTGCAGATACAGAAATGACATAGATCTTACTTTTTTAATTTAATAACTAATAAAACCTTTCCAGTATCTAAAATTGAGACACAAGTTTCTAAAGATGCCCCATAGGCCACCAACTTGGATCATGTAAGCTCTCTTTCATTTGGCATTCTAGGTTCTGTAGTTGGATAAATCTTTCATATTCAATAGAAGAATGCCACACACCACAGTAAGTGAGCTATGTGTTACTTCTGTGAAGATAACACAGCCCATAACTGAGCCCATAACACACCTTCTTTTCTCTTAGTAACTTTCCATTTGGTGCCCAGTTAGCCTCATCTGAGTACCTCATGGGCATCCATTTGTAAAAGTGAACAATAACCCCAGCAGATGGTGACATCCCCAAGGCCATCAGGTCATCGTCTCTGTAAAATAAGGATCAGTCTCCAAGGTCCTCCTTACACAACACCTATGAGCTACGAGGCCACAAACCACATCAAACCACTGAAGTACAATGCCACACACATTGCCATGGCTCGGCATGAAGCTCATTCTAGTTTGTTTCTATTTATGAATTACCTTCTGCATACTTCAGCCTTGTGCATGACAACTCACCTGGGAGTTGTCAAGGTAAGACTCTGAGTAAGTAGAAGCCACTTTGAGAGCTCTGGCAGGCTGGCTGTTGGGGAGCATGGCTTCACATTGGTCAAGGGTATACTGAATTTAGGCACCTGAGACCAGGTGAAAATAATGACATGTTGTTCTATGATTCTTCATGCTTGTTCTCAGCTCAAATTCCATCTGGCCATTTCAGAGTGAGCCAACAATATAAAAGAGTATTTTTCACCTGCTTGGACATTTTTTAGATTGTGTGGTGTGTGTGTGTGTGTGTGTGTGTGTGTTTGGATAACTCAAAGCTAGCATTGTTTTAAACTTTTAAGCATGCTGCAATATTGATGGGTAAAGAAAGTTGACAAGAAAGGGAGATCCACTCCATCCATCCCCAAGTCTACCCCCTGATGAAAGGGGTCAGAACATAAGCATGCCATTGCTAACAAAGAGGGCTTCTAAGAGCATAAAAAAAAAAGGAGACTATCATAAGAGACATAAGGAGGAAGAGACCAAAAATTTAAATTCTATCTGACAATTCAGTCTCCAACATAAGTGCAATTTTAGGTTATGCAAATTTTTTCTTTGCAGTGAAATCAAGAGCTGGCTGTAATTTCTGACACCATATTGCAATGCTGCTGCTTTGAAATCTAAGCATATGTATGTGTGGTTTATCAAACAAAGATGTTGTTGTTTAACATGCAAAGCCACAGCAGTTCCATTTGTTACAAACGCTGGGTTTCATCCAGCAGGATGAAAACTCTGTTTCTGCCTTACGAAGTCTTACTTCCATTAGCCCTGGATACAGCTTTTCAAAATTATAATTCCCTTTCTTTTGGACCTCAAGAAAATACGAGGATAGAGAATTAGCTTTGGGTCTTTGCTCACTTAAGTTACATCTTAAAACACATAGAAGCATTCTGAAATAATCCTTAGGACCACTAACTTTTCCCTTCCATGTATTCTTATAAAATCAGAAAAGGAGAACTAACTAAATAAAATGAGATGGATGGGAGAGGAAGCAGAACTGGCTGGGAGATGGCTTGGTGGGGAAAATGCCTGCTGCAGGAGCACGAGGCCCTGAGTTCGATTCCAAGCACCCATGTAAGAAGCCAGATGTCGTAGCCTTCACCTGTAATCCCAGCTCTATGAAAACAGAAAGAGTCTAGGGGCTGGCCAGGCAGACTAGCCAATCAGAGGGATTCTGTCTCCAGAAATAAGGTAGGCAGCAATGCTAAAGGTAGCTGACCCTAACTTTTGGCCTCAATATACAACATTCACAAACAGAGAGGAAGGAAAGAAGTGAGGTAATTTACTGCTGCTTATAAACAGTGTTCCATGCAGACTAGTTCTCCGTCTGGACACATTTACATATGGTAACTTAATCCATTCAAGAAAACTGTGAGTTCTTCTTACATTCGTAGTAGAATGTCAACTGGTTTGGTCTTTTGCAGCTGTTATTCAGGAAGTCACAGCTGCTCTGAGTTGATGTGTACAATGCCACGCCCCACTGTTTTGTAATTGTGTACCTACTATGGGCAATGGTAAGATTTTGCTAGATGGTTTAAGTGCACTGTTCTGTTTAGTTCTCACAGCACTGTATATTTGCACAAGTCAATTTACAAATGAACCAAATATGAAATATATTAGACAAGGGGCATGAAAAAGGCATGTCCCAGGATAAGGATTTGAAGCTAGGTGTACAAAATTTCAGTGTATGTATGAAGCTGTGTATCGGGAACCTTGTGCTAGAAGCAAAGAATTCACAAAAGCCATCTCATGGTCCTTTTATCCAGAGAGTATGTGAGGATGATGATGAAGGACAGGAACGGTGTTAAACAAATATGGCAAAAGGCTTTTATCCATACCACTAGACTCTGGGGATTCCGACTTCACCATAATACCGTGTTCTCTTTACAATGTCCCCCTTATGATGAGTCTCACATTACCACAGGTCCACCATGTTTTAGGGGGTGATCTTCTGAAGTAAAGCACTGATCCTGATGAATCTGGGAGACACCCTCAAGCATCCAGGGACAAAATGAGAGCATAATACAAATTCTGGCTATCCCAACATTTCACCAATGAAACAAACATAGGCTTTTTGAAATGTGTTAGAAACGTTTTAGAAAATTAGAAAAGTTACTTAAGTCTAAAGAAGTCTGAAAAGGAGAATTGAATATTGAAAGAAATGGTGGGAAGTAAAGAGTCAGAGGCTTCGGGGACCCACTGCTTTGCTAAGTTTCTACCCTTGATCTCCTGGGTGTAGACACCGAATGGAGACCTGCTCCCTGTGTGTGGATGAAGAGCATCTCTCCTGCTGCCTTCCAGGTATGGCCCAGAGGGTGAGAAACGCGTGCATCTGTCCAGGTGACTGATAGTGGGGGCAACTCCATTTTCACAAATTATGGGCCTTTTTTTTTAAATGCTGGTAATGCACAGAAGATTAAAGTGAAGTCTATATTTCACAGGTGGGGGACCGAATGATTTAAATCCTCTGTTATAATGACCTACTTTAGAGTGAAGAATCAATTTCTTTTACAGCAAGAATCTGTTAATTTAAGGAAAGGTAGAGAGGAGAAGAAGCCTGTGAACTGAGCATAACAGAAAAGCTGGAAGGGGGAAGGGAGCCTCTCCAAGGAGACTGAGTAAGCTTTGTCTGGTGGCATTTTTAATGTATCTAGCAACTTACAGAAGTTGGAAGAGAAGATGGACTTTGGGTTCTGTATTAGTTCCATCTCATCCCCACAGAGGCACCATTAGCTCCCTGTTGCTATAGCAAATTATTACAAGTCACTACCTTATGGCAACACACATGTATTACGGTCCAGCTTATAAGCCACAAACCTGGGATGGGTCACTGTGAACTAAAACAAGGTCCTGGCTGCTCTGCACTCTGGAGGATCTAAGGAAGGGAACAGTCTCTTTGCCAGTTCCTGCTACTTGAAGCCACCCACATTCCTTCATCCATGGACCTCTTTGCTCCATGAAGCTGTCAATGACCAGTCAATTCCTTCTCACAGCACATCACTTTGTCAAGAGCTATCCCCCTGCCTCCTGCCTCTGCTTTTAATGACCTTCTAAGTATGGTGAACTCAACCATAGCCAAGGTGATCTTTCTTTAGATCATCTGATTGGCACAGTGAATTCCACCTGTACTCTTCCTTTGCCCCACAACCTAGCTCCACGCTGCAGAAATCAGAGCACAGACAGCCTTGGGACATGATGTTTGTCTGTCTTGTATGGGTGCTGTGGAGATTTGGCAATGGACCCTCAGCTTCCTCATCTATCAAGTGGGAATAAACAAACTTGCCTTGTCAAAGTCCTGTAGCATCTAAAGGCAGTACTTGTAAAAGTCATCTGTGAGGGTGAACACTCAGTGCTCAGTGAGCAGTGCCCATCTGGCTTGGTCCGGGTCACTACTGCTGTGAAGGAAACACCATACACAGCCAAAGCAGCTTGGAGAAGAAAGGGTTTATTTGTCTTACTCTTCCACTTCACCAAGTCAGGACAGGACAGGAACTTTAGCACAGTAGGACAGCAGGACCGTGGAGGCAGGAGGAGATGCAGAGGTCATGGAGGAGTGCCGCTTACTGGCTTGCTCCCTCTGGCTTCCTCAACCTGCTTTCTTCTAGAACCAAGGGCCACCAGCCCAGAGATGACCCCACCCAGAATGGGCTGGGCTCTCCCTTGCCAATCACTAATTTTACAAATTAGGCTTACTTACAGCTTGATCTTATGGAAGTATTTTCTCAACTGAGATTCCCCCCCTTTCCAATGACACTGGCATGTGTCAACTTGACAAAGTAGCCAGAACACCATCCTGATCATTGTTAGCTCTCAACTAAGCCTCCACTCATGCAAAAAGTAACTACAGATTCTAACAACCCAAGCACTCTTTAAGAAATGACAGATCTCTCGAGCTCTTCCCATCCCCCTACCCGTTTCTGTCTATCAAACTCTCCAAAACATTCTGGCAAGCTGTCATCAGCATCCGTTCCGACACTGTGCTCCCACAGCCCAGCAGGAAACAGAAAACTGGGTGTTCTGCTTAAGTTGCAGGGGGGGGGGCTTTTCCCACCTTTGCTTCCCACACAGAACCCTGCCTGGAGTCAAGGGGGCTGAGAAAAGGGAAAGCTAAAGTAGCAGCTCAAAGGTTTGCCTTCTGCCTCAGAGAGCAGCAGTCTCCCTGACAGGAGCTTCTTCACAGACACCAGTGGGTCCCATGCACCTCCGAGATGTCAGTAAGTGTTGAAATCTTACCTTGAAATAAAAACAAGAGATTGGCAAGCAAGTATCGCTTTATCCTTTTCTTATGACAGCTAAAGGGCTGCCTAAAGAGTGGAGGCAAGCGCTGCTGGAAGGTCTGCCTAGTGCTCACCCATTAGCCAGGTCCTTTATCTCATGCCTGCTTGGCCAGCAGGAAACTCAGGGCAGCTGGTCCTGGAAGCCGGCCCCTGCAATTGGTTGAGGATGCTGAGAGCACTCTTGGAGGCACAGACAAGATTCATCTAAGATGAAGACACAAGCTGTTGCCTCAAGATTGCTCCAACATGGAGACTCATGTTCAAACCATTGCTAACAAGCACTTCTAGGTTAGACATCCTCTTTCCACAAGCCTGACTAGAAGGACAAGTGGCCCACACTCACAAGCCCAGAACTGCATGGATCTTAGCATCTCATGACAGGGACAACCTCAGAGCCTTTCTGTGGCAGGGTGCCAGGCTTCCTGTCCAATCTGCCATATCACAGAAGGACTGATGCAGACCTGAGGTGAATGTTACATCATATCTGCTGGATTTTCCCCTCCCCCCTCCCCGCTTTAAACAGAAGAGGATAAGCTGCCAAGATGTTTGGGCAAATAAAATATTACTATACCATGTAGAATATATAAGAGCTTTTTAAAAAAAAATAATTTGATGGAATTCAATTTGGACAAGGAAAAAACATTTTTTTTAATTTTGCCATATTTCCATAACCCACTAATAACTTGTTCTCTTAGAGGAACAAATTTGAAACTTATTGTTCTTTTCCTTCACTCTCATGCCATTCTTGAAGATTCTGAGGCTAAAACTACTCCCCTGGAGGTTGTATCCAGTATCTTGGGAATCCAAGAACTCCCAGATATGCCAAGACTGTACTAGATGAAGGCAGAGAGTACTCAAGCCAAACACACAGTTTTTTTCACTTAAACAGCCTAAGCTACACCAGGAAGATAGAAACAAAGAGTCAATGGCAGCAAGAGGATCTATTGGCAAGTGATCCACGCATCAGAGGACAAGCATCTGCCTCACTCTGATTTGTGCATGTACAATGGAACAGATAGAAAACACTGAAACTGTCAAAATGGCACAGCTCTATGAAGTCAGTAGCTAGCATTCCCCCTGCCACCGTCCCTCACTCTCTCTCTCTCTCTCTCTCTCTCTCTCTTCTCCTCTCTCTCTCTCTCTCTCTCTCTCTCTCTTCTCTCTTCTCTCTTCTCTCTTCTCTCGTCTCTCTCTCTCTCTCTTCTCTCTTTCTTCTCTTTCTCTCTCTCTCTCTCTCTCTCTCTCGCTCTCTCTCTCTCTCTCTCGCTCTTTCTCTCTGCACAGGTGTACACACACATACACACACAGCATTCACAGAGACAGAGTTCCCATAAAATACAACCTAACATTTCCTTATGAATTTTCATGCTCCTCTGTGATCCATCACAGCAGATATTACCCCCCAAACTATCATTTATCACAAAGAGCACTGCAGGCAGGCAGAGGAGGTGCAGGCCCCGCTCCCAGGACTTCCCCATTCCCTCACAAGCTATAAACTGAAAGCTCACTGAAGAACCAGTACTTCGATTGCAGTCATTTAGCAGCCCGTTCCTGTAGGGATGGGCCTGGCAGGGCCATCCCCCAGTGTGCCAGAAAATGCACTGACAGTGCACACAGAGGGAGTGCAGGGCAACCCCCAGCCATAGACTGAGCTATTGCATCCAAGAGGCTGGGAATGCTCCAGATCTCCCTCCTGTGGCTCCACCTTCTGCAGAAATGAATGGGCAATCCTTTTTGTTACTGTTCTTTTTAAGAAACGTCTGATTCCCATCTGCCTCCATCAGATCTTCCCTCATCCTAGAACCCTTGGGACAGAGGAGAAACAGGAGGGAAAATGTAAGCAAAATAAATAACAGGGGAAGGAGGGAGACGAAGAGGAGAGACTGGGAGCAGCTGTTCCCGCCACAGTCATCTTCCTGATTCACCTGTGCAGCAACTTTAACAAAGAACTGTTTGAACCATCTCTTTACAAATGAAAAGTGTTACTTGTCATGTTTCTATTGTGAGATTATTATATACATGCTCTATTTTTTTTCCCAAAGGTCGCTAAAGCTGAGGACAGGAGGTCATGTCACCGCTACATCCCCAAGGGGATTGTTAGGCCATAGCTATAGGCCTTGCCAAGTGGTGCCATCCATACCCCTGCCTGGACCCCTCTGTCTTACTCAATCACATGAGTCCAGTGGTCCAGCTCTCTGAGGAGGAGAAGTTGAGAGGGTCCTCTACGCAACTGGGGATTTTACAGGTGGCCGGGCTCGGGGACATTAAGGTTTCATCAGGGCACCCAGATGCAATTGGGTAAGTGGGCCACATGGCTTGAGGATGCAGGAGAAACATGCAGATTTGTCCTTTTTAGAACTATGCATGGGATTGCTACCTAAAAGCTGGAAATTCAAAAGCTGTGTGTGTGTGTGTGTGTGTGTGTGTGTGTGTGTGTGTATCTCTGTGTCTTGTCTCTGTATGTGTGTGTCTGTGTGTATTGGTATACATATGTAGGGATGCATAGACACATATAAGCCAGGGGTCAGTGCTGGGTGTCTTTCTCAATGGTTTCTCTGTCATTCTATTGTTGTTGTTGTGTGGTGGTGTTTCTGTTTGTTTTTCAAGACATTGTTTCTCTGTGTAGGCCTTGGCTGTCCTGGACTTGCTTTGTATACCAGGCTGGCCTTGACCTCACAGAGATCCACCTGCCTCCTCTGTTTCACAGATGCTGGGATTACATGTGTGTGCTACCATGCCCAGTTCCATCTTATTTTTGAGACAGAGTCTCTCACCAAACACAGACCTCATGGATCAATTTCTAGCTAGCTATTAAAATTATAGGTGCATGCTGCCATGCCTAGTTTTATATAGCTGCTGGGCATCCCAAACTTAGATCCTCACACTCAAATGGTGAGTTTTTTACCACTGAGGCATCTCCCCAGCCCCTAAGCGACTTCTTAAAGCAGCAGAGTTTCTGTTCATCCTTCTAGAACAGGACCGCGCAGGGATATATAGGACCTGCCCACCTACCCAGTGCAAATTGCTAAGGAGATTTGTTATTTGTCTTGACTGATGGGAATCCAAGAGGGATTCTTGTCAGGCAAGGAGACTCCAGCACTGAGAGACTATGGTGCAAACTACCCTAGGCAAAATTTAAAACTGAACTTGAGAGATCAGCATCTGGGTATCTCTTGCTACAGGGGGTATCCATGGATTAGGCATAAAGGACCAGTGATCTGTGCATGGCAGCCAAAGGAAAACCACAAGTAGAACCAACTCAAGACTCACTCCTTTTGTTCTACCCTTGCCCCCTTGCCTCAGCCCAGGGAACCCATACAGAGGAATAAAAACCAGAAAGCAGGCATGGGGCAAAGTGTGTCTGTTTCCCATTCAAGGAATGACCTAGGAGCTAGTAGGGATGGAGAGAGTGGATTTTTTTTTTTTTTTTTTTTTTTTTTTTTGAGAAATAAAATTGTCTCATGATGGATGATGGACTTTGCTAGGAAGTCTTCAGTACCCTTAAGTGAGCTTTCATTATCAAAATGATTTCTGACCAGGTTTTTTTTTTCTAAAGATCAACAACTGAAACCAGCTTGAGGAGGTTTGGATAGGGATTGGTAGAGGCTACCGTGAAAATGAAAGAAAGCTGACAGGCAACTCCAGAAGCAGAATTCTCTTGAATCAGAACTCCAAAGGGCTTCAGTCTCTCAGCCAAAATAAAGGGTCTTAGTGAGTTTATAGGATGGGAAAGGGGAACTTTGGGGATGGAAGATCCACGTGCAGGCCAGTTCTCCTGCAGTGTGGAAGTGGTCAGTAGCAGCGGGTTTGGTGTGTGGGTCTGCTGCTCAGAAATTCAGTTAGCAGTCAAATCAGCTTTCCTATGCAGTACTTCTCAGTCTACCAGAGGCTTTTAGGTCATTGGCTCTTTAAGAAGCAAGGCTTTCCAAAAGCCAACTTAATGAGGCCTAAGATGAGACACATACAGGCTGAAGGTAGTGTTCAGAAACAAAGAAAAGATGTTTTTCCACTTTGAGCCTGAGAAAGTCTGTACAAGCAATCGTTATTATGTCAGCCAGTATAGAGGTCTGCAAAGTCAGGCTTTGAACTTGGTCTGCCCATTCCAAGTGCAGGGATGCATCTGGCACCTGAATCTGAAAATCAAAAGCAACTGAAATGCTTAGCCTGGATTTGTCTATTTTGGAATCTCTCCTCTGGCTATCAGCAACATCCTATGTCCATTTCTTAAGAACTGAGGAGATCAGATCTGCTTGGAAATTCACACTGGGGTCTTTAATGCACATGGGTCCAGAGCCTCATGATTCTGTTCACTAGTGTGTCAAAGCTGTGACATGAAAACCTGGCTGTGGACTTAGTGAAAAATAAGTGCCAACAAAGAGCCCTCTGTTCTTTTTTATTTTTGGCATTGTCATACATGCATATGATGCATTGTGATCATATTCCCGGCCCCCCCCCTACCATTTCCTATGCCCTTCTTACTCCTGCTGACCCATCCAGTCCCCATCCAACTCTCATGCATTTGCACACTTGTGCAAGTCTTTTGTACATAGTACAAGTGCTATGTTGTCATATAACAACCTCCGTTGAGCCCTCCTTCTTAACCATACTGTTAGGTTATTGGAAGTCTCTTTTTGGTAGGTCCCAGCCAGGCCTGATGGAGCAAGAATTCTCATGAGTTGGGCAAACAAGAATTCCCCTTTAAGTGGCACCATCTCTTTACTGACCATCCCGAGGACAAGCTCAGGCTGCCTGATGAATTCATAACTAAGATCAGTCACCCTCCCGGCTGAGGTTGCCCAGAGAAACTGAGTCTCCCTTTTAACAAGTGTCCCCATGCTCCTCTGAGGTGACCCCTCCCCCACAGACTTGGACTAGACTGAAGGTAACAAGGACCTCCCTGGTATTGGAGGGCTTTGCCAGGCCTCTTTTTCTTTCACTGATGTCTACTATACTTTAATTCTCCTCTTAGTTAATTGTTTAAAATAAACAAAGAAAAGGAAAGGATTTAAAGGACAAAAAACAAATAAAGGGTTACTAACTAAAAGATTAGTATGCATGGCAAAGAACAGCCCTGTGCTGCTGAAGGAGGAGGAGGAGGAGGAGGAGGAGGAGGAGGAGGAGGAGGAGGGAAGGTATGGGGAAGGGATAGAGGACTGAGGAGGCTTAGCCAAGTCAGGCTTATGCACTAAATGTTTTTAGTTTTAGAAATTCACTGAAGTGCAAAAAAGATATGCACATATACAATGCTTTTAAAGGTCACAAGAGAAAAAAGGAAATGAATTCAACTCTGGCTTTGTGGCCGCAAGAAGGAGAAGATGGAGGAGAAGAAGAAGAAGAAGAAGAAGAAGAAGAGAGAAGAAGACAGAAGAAGAAGAAGAGAAGAAGAAGAAGAAGAAGAAGAGAAGAAGAAGAGAAGAAGAAGAAGAAAAGAAGAGAAGAAGAAGAAGAAAGAAGAAGAAGAAGAAGAAGAAGAGAAGAAGACGAGAAGAAGAAGAAGAAAAGAAAGAAAGCAGGGGGAGCGAGAATGAGGGGAGAGAGAGAGAGAGAGACAGATAAATACTGTTAACAGCGCTCCTTGCAATGTTTCAAAATGAACAAATAAAACCCTTCCTGCCAACTTTTTTTTTTTTTATTATTATGTCTGTCTCTGACTTTTTAAATGCTTTCTCTAAAAACGTTTTCATGCTTCCTTCTCCCAGAACGTTTTACAGTCCGCCTTCCTAAATTTCACTGGAGACCTGCAAATCAAGCTGCATCTTGCTGGTTTGATAGCTGCTTTTACGAAGCCCAGTGGAAAGCAGAGCCTTAGCATCATTCTTGCTGGGCAGAGAGTTTATTAGCCAGGCCTCCCCTGCTTGGCTGGCAGGAAGACATGCTAGGAAGGCCAGAGCGGCCTTGGCCTGGCCCACGGAAGGCAGGCAGGTGTCTGGATCAGGCCCCTCCGCAGTGACCTTCCGTCTCATAGCAACAACACAGGAAATCACCTCCTTCCCTAGACACCGTTTCAGATTCTTGCTTCCTACCCTGGTTGGAAGACAAAAATGGAAAGTGGGCAGAGACAGGAGATGGAAAATTCTTGTTTTGCAATCCTATTAATTAGTCCTGGAGGATTTTTTTTCCCAATGCTTCTGCTGGCAGGAAGGCCTGGGAAACACAGTTCTCGGGCTTGCTGCACTGGCCACCTTGGAGCTCCCTACTTGAAATTCAAATGAGAGCTGCTCTGACCTTTCCTGTCACATATTTTATTTCAGAGACAGTTTACAAGGCCTCTCCACCATGCAGGTCATGTTTTAGTTTAAACAGAAATCCTCTCGTAGGTGTTAGATGCAAGTTAATGATTACACCGAAATCATTCTAATTAGGCTCTGTTGTTACATGCTGGCCTTTGGGGCTGCTGCTGTTGTCACATACAGTATTCTGTAGAAAAATAATTGGCCTGAGCTTTCTTCCTCCTTTCTCACCTTTCTCTCTCTCTCTCTCTCTCTCTTCTCTCTCTCTCTCTCTCTCTCTCTCTCTCTCTCACACACACACACACACACAACACACACACACCACACACACACACTTCTTTGATCATTCAGCACTTAATCAGGAAGATCTTTTACCTCCGGTCCATATGAACTTTTAAGAGGGCATCAGGCTGACAGCTGGAGCTAGGAGGTGCAAGGAAGGCAGAGCCTTACCAAGCAGAACTGCTTGCCTATGGGGGTCAAAGTGATGAGACAGGGCTCCTGCCTCGGGGCTCTACCAAGCCTCTTTTGTTCTCTGGGCATGCACTAGCATAGAGGCTGGGATGGAGGAAGGTGACTGGGGTGGCAGCAGTTTGTTTATTGGTTTATTTATTATTTACCTGCAATTATGAATCCTCCCCACTCACATAGTCTTCTCTAGGAAATGAACATCGCCGTGAAGATGAGACGAATAATCACTTGCGGGCAGGAAAAGCAGAGCTTTATCAAAACATGTGCAAATTGGGAGCCTCAGACAAGGCCTTTAAATGGGTGAGAGGTAAAGGTAAAGCTAACTTGATGCTTCTAGCTTTGGGTGCTGGCTACCCATGCCTGTGACCCAGGCCTCATGTAGTCCATGAGGCTGGGCTACACTTCCTAAATTTACTTCCAATCATAAAAGTATTGGAAGGAAAGAAAACATTCCTAAAAAAAAAAAAAGAAGAAGAAGAAGAAAACATTCCTAAACCAGTCTGTCTTGCTCTTATTTCCTTTCTAGAGTCATCAGAGAATTCAACAGGAAAAATAAAAATCTTATAGCCAACAGCTATTTGAGGCAGGTTGAAAAAAAATCACTCATCCCAGTAATGACTGCAAAGGATAAAGAATCAAACAACAGGAGAAAATGGGAGGGAGGGAGGGAGGAATGGGAGGATACAAGGGATGGGATAACAATTGAGATGTAATATGAATAAATTAATAAAATATATTTTAAAGAAAGAATCAAACAACAACAACAACACAAATAAAATTACAAAAGCATATGTGCTGTTTACCTGTCTTAGCGTTTGTTGTTTGGATTGGCTGTCTAATCCAATAATTGACGCCACTTAAAGTGAGATCCACGGGACCAGCAGGGCCCACTTGACCCTGGAGTTTGTTGAAAATGTAGAAGCAGGCTCCAGCCTGATTGTCAAAGCCAAATGGCTCGTCCTAAAAAAGAGCACTACCCAGGCCTTTCACATACCCAGCCTGAGAAGCGTGTCTGCAGTGCTCCTGCCTTTAACAGAATCACACAACTGCTTCTTCCCCACAGGCCCTCACTCCAGAATTCACATCACTGACATACTAGAAAGAGAGACATACGCTCCACATCTTGTCTAGCTTACTCCAAGCAGCTGGGAAGAAGGAGACAGACTAGCTGGCTTTGTAACAATAAAGGCACTAAGGAAAGTGAAGAAATGCATATTGCTGTTAATGGCTTCCTTTAGTTTTCTTTTGGAATAGAGTGGGGTGTGGGAATGCAATCACAATACCCAGATGACAAAGGGAAATCAGGATCGCCTTCAGGACTCTTAAACTCGTTAATAGCAGAATTTAAGAAGGGACTGAAATGGCTGCTCGAGGACAATTTTATTAGTGTTTGAAAGAGAAAACAAAAACTAAGCAGGACAGGTAAGGTGTAAGCCTCAGTAGCTCCAGAGAAAGAACATGGAGGAGAAGGAACAAAGGACACCCCGTTCAAGGCGGCATGCAGGTCAGACACTTGGTGAGAAGGGAGGGTTTTAGAAAAGTAAGAAAACACAAAATGTTGGGGAAATCCAACACATTAAGGAATGCATGTTTAGGGGGAGAAAAAAGACAGAATAGGAGAAGTTCTGCTTTCTAGAATGATAAAGAAAACTGGGTAGCACAGCTGCAGCCTCAGTGACAACACTGGGAGCAGAGACTCTGGGAAGGAGAAGTCCTCAGTAAGGGACTTATTATTCTGCTTCTCTCTTTAGCATGCTTATGGTGAGCCCACTGTCCTAATGGTTGTCCCTTGGCCAAATAAACATCTACTCAGTTGGAATGTCAGGCCAGACATCCTATTCCCTTGACCAGGAACTGCTGTTGTTTTGTTCTTGTTTGTTGTTGGTTTTAATAAATTTCTTTTAAATAATGTTTTTATTACTTCTTTAAGAATTTCATATAATGCATTTTTTTTCAGGGTTTAGGAACTTTATTTTCCTTCTACTTTTTTTCCCCCTTTGCTCAGTGGTGGCTCTAAACCACTCAGTGGCCTGTGTTATGGGAGCTGATGGCCAGTTCTCCCTGGCTAGCTGGGCATACCAGTCTAAAGTAGGGAAATGCCAGGCTGTACCGCTCCAGGGTTAAGGTGGAAAGGCTGAGGAAGCTTCAATCCCAGATACCTCAAAACGTGAGGACTGAAGGAGTTGGATACCTCCCCACTCCCAACCTGGCACCACAAAGGCAACGCCCCCTTCACCATCAACTCAAGTAAGAATTCATTACCCTGACAGTTATCAGGTGGCCCTCTTTGTTGGACTTTATAAGGTCAACCCCCACCCCTCCTCCACCCCTACAGCCCCTGAGTATGCAGATGAAGCATCTTCTGACAACCCTGTCCTTGCCAATGGTAACATGACGACACAAACCTTGCTCCAGAGACCCTGACCCTCTGGGAAATAAATGCCCTTCCCCACTGCGAACAAATTGAAACAGTCTGCCACCTCAGGCAGACTATACATAATTTATTCAGATTACAACTCAATTGTTATCCCATCACTTATATCTTCCCATTCCTCTCTCCCTCCTGCTTTCACCCTGTTCCCCTGCCCCTATGACCAAGGGGGACCTCCTCCCCGACTATATGATCATAGGCTATCAAGTCTCATCTTGGTAGCCTGCTCATTCTTTCTTTGAGTACCATCAGGCCTCCCCACCAAGAGGAGGTAGTCAAATATGGGGCACCAGAGTTCATGTCTAAGTCAGCCCATGCTCTCCACATAGCTGTGGAGAATGTCCTGTCCATTGGGTAGATCAGAGTAGGGGTTCGATGTATTGTCCTTGGTTAGTGCAATAGCTTGAGCAGACTCCCTAGGCCCCAATCATGATGTTCTTCTTGTAGGTTTCTAGGACCCTCTGGATCCTTCTATTTCCCCAGCTCCTATATTTGACTTACCTAGAGTCTCAGTAGGATGTCCTCACATCTATCCCAATCTCCTGGTAAGTGAAGACTTTCATGGGACATGCATTTTGGGCTTGTGCTCAATTATAAGTGAGTATATACCATATGAGTCTTTCTGTTTCTGGGTTAACTCACTCAGTATGATCATTTCTAGTTCCATCCATTTGTTCACAAATTTCAGGATTTCCTTGTTTTTAATAGCTGAGTAGTATTCCACCGTGTAAATGTACCACAGTTTCTTTATCCATTCTTCAACTGAGGGACATTTAGGCTGTTTCCATGTTCTGGATATTATGAATAAGGCTGCTATGAACATGGTTGAACATATGTCCTTGTTGTGTGCTGGTGCATCTTCCAGGTATATTCCAAGGAGTAGGATCGCTGGGTCTTGAGGAAACCGTATCCCCAATTTTCTGAGATAGTGTCAGATAGATTTCTAAAGTGTCAGCAGGGTTCTCAATAGCAGCAACAGCCCAAGCTCCTCCCAGGTCCTCTTCAGATTTACCATGTAGACACCATCACTCTGCCTTTTATGGAAGTACTGCTCCATATGAAAGCGATGGTTGGTGCCACCTAAGTGGGTTTCTACAGCAAGAAATTTGAGGATATTCTCCTCTGACATCTTCAGGACATCAAGGGCTCTAGACATTATTTAAGTTTCCCTCTGAGTTAGGATGGGAACAATGCCTTATGGACCAATCCCTGGGCAGTATGAAAAGGCCATATGATACATTTTAAGCATACTCACCTCTATCCCCCAACTCCTCCCAGACATTCCCCCACCTCCCTACCCTCTGAAGAGAACTTCCCTCCCTCCTTCCTTTCCCTCCCGTCTATCTAGTGCAGTGTGTTTTATCCTACTATTCCTGGGCATAATGGCTGCTCATGACCAGGAGTCTTTTACTCTTAACACAGACAACCTTGAATAAAGGAAAGAAAGTTTAAAAATGTTAAGTACTGGTTTCAAAGATTTATGTTCTCTTTATCTTATGAGATAAAGTGAGTTTCTAGGCCACAAACATCTCTGCTGTACAAATAAACTTTCCTATAGTGATGCTGAGAATGCCACTGGTGCGCTCTGAAAGTAGCAAGAGACTCACTGCTTGAGCGTGCTTGTATATTGTTAGGATTTGGCTTTAGAGTTTTGTTTTACTTGGTCTGATTCACAATTATAACAACATATGCATATATGTATATACGGATGAGTCTGGGGAGGCATGTATACAAATTACATAAATGAGATAAGATTAAAATAAGGACACATTGGCTCTCTTCTAAGCAACTAAGAAAGCCCACTTCATGGCCCTCGTGGACTCTAGACTGCAACCTGACAGCTTCATGCCTCCCAAGGCCTCCTACCACAGTATTTGTTGATAACAGCTTTGTCACTGCCCAAACAAGGCATCAATAATTAAATTCCCATTTATAAAGAGAGGAAATTATTCATGCCATCAGCACTCCCCATCAATAACAGGAGGGAACATAACTATCTCATTACCCTATCACACTGTGTGCAAACAGAACTGCCCGTTGTTGACAATAAATATTTGATAAGTGAGGAAACAGAAAGGATAAACCAAGGATGCAGATTGGAGCAGCTCAAGAGTTGCCAGGGCACAGCCCCCCCCACTCCCCTTCCCCCCAGGAGTGCTGGTTTACTTCCTAGGTCCCTACTATCTGCCTGCGAACCACAGAGCCTTTGTTCGTGTGTCTAGAAGATAGACTAGCCTTCACTGCATTTTGTATATTTGATTTCTTCCTAGAGAAGCTTCTAAGTAAAGTTTTGAGCCATTGTGTTTGAAACATTCTACTGCATCAGCCTCGTAAGGTTCAGTGACAGGAAGACTAATGACAAGGTCAGAGCAGCTGGTCCAGTGCTCTTTCCTTTGAACACCCAAGGAATCCATGGAGAGCTGATTTTTGCCTCCAGTCTCAGTTTCTAAAGAATTGAGACACTCAGAATAACTGATGGATTCTCTCTATGTGTCTCTCTGTCTCTGTGCCCCCCTTCCTCCCTCTCTCCCTCTCTCCCTCCATCCATCTATCCATCTATCCATCCCTCACTCTCAGCCTCTCTCTTGGTTTTATTTTGTTTTGTGTTGTATAGTTTTCTGTTCTAGATAGCATCTCCTGTAGCTCTGGCTGTCCTCAAACTTGATATATAGTCCAGGCTGACCTTGAACTCACAGAGATTGTTAATCCTGATATTGGGGGGGAAAAAAAAAAGGCCCCACCATTTTGAGCCAAATTTAGAGCAAGCTTTATTGAATATTAAATAATGACCAAGACATGGACTTTGGTCAGAACCAGTCCCAGGAATTTCACAGCTGAGAATGGCTTCAAGCTACATGTTGACAGTGTTTATAAGGATGAACCTATAGACCACCTTACTTTCCCGTGAGGCATGGTTATTTTCTAAGAACTACAATTCCCAGGATTCCAGGAAGTTACCTGGTTCTTGGGCAGGTTGGGCTTACAGATTAATTTGGGGTATTACAAAATCAGACTGCCACTGTCTCTTGAGTGTTGGAATTAAAGGCATATACCAATACATCAGGTTTCTTTTCTTTTAAAAGTAAAATATTTCTCTCTCTTTTTTTTTTTTTTCCTTTTTACAAAAGTGTCTTCTCTTTAAAAAACAGGAAAACCACAAGTGATCCAAAAGCAGGCAGGCTATATGATTTTCAGCTTGGCTTTGAGTTTGCTACTGGCCTGGAAAAAGCAATATATCATATTAAATGAGGGCACGCATCTACGCTTATGGCCTGGTTTAATTTATACTGTGAGAATACCATCTCCAAAGAATCACATTCTAAGGTATAGGGTTTAACACCTCATACATAAATTTTATACAGCTCCAACTCAACTCCACTGGATGCCTTCAAGAGAAGAGAAGGAACAATTTTAAGATTGAAAACCTGGCTGTTTCTAACATAAGCTTCAAAGGATGACCCCTGAATCAAAGCCTCAAACCATACCCAGGACCTTCTTAGAAACAGGGTATGTGGTTCCAGATGGGAACAGTAACCAAACACTGTTCACCGCGTAGGGGAGAATCTATGCACCTACCCCAGAGGAAGCTGAGCAGAAAGAGGTCCTGCCACAGTGAGAACCTGCTAACTACAAGGCAGAAGCTGAGCCTTGTAGCTACTAGCTGCTGCGGACTGGACTGTTATTCAGTTGCTTTACTTCTTCTAGTTCATCAGACTTAAAATAATCAAAATAAATAGTCAATGTAAAAGTCCCTTGCAAACTTTAAAATACTATCCTATAGGAATAATTTAATTGTCCCAGATTCAGCTGCGTGTCACAAGCCATTTTTCAGAACTGCAATTGCCAATTTTAGGTGTTGACAAGATTAAGGAGCATCTGGGTGTCCTAGTTTGGCTTTCTATTGCTAGACAAACACTATGACCCAAAACAACTTGGAGAGAAAAGTCTATTTCATCTTAGAACTTCCAGGTCACAATTCGTCAGTGAGGAAAGCCATGAGCATGAGCTCAAGGCAGGAATGTGGACAAAAAGACTAAGACAGAGGCCATGAAGCGGAAAGCTGCTCACTGGCTTTATCTCCATGCCTTGCTTCCTTACACAACCTTGGGACACCTCTCTTGTACTAGTGCCACCCACCACTGACTGTCCATAGCAATCCTGCAGACATGACCAAAGGCCAATCTGGCAGGTTCGTTTTTCAGGACTGAAGTTCCTTATTCTCGGATGACTCTAGTTTGTGTTAAGTTGACAAAATCTAACCAGAAAATCTGAAACATTGTTAATTAGACACACAAACACATCACTGTTAAACCATACCCTTTCCTTTTTGGTTTGTCCTGAAAAATCTTATGGCAGTACTGATATCACAATATAAAAGAGAGCTTTTCAACTTTTAAAAGTCCCACAGTTTAAAAAGTATCCACCAACTAAAACTTAATATCTCATCAGGCATGGGGGGGGATGCAAGCCTTTTTCTCAGCACTAAGGAGGCAGAGACAGGCAGATCTCTGTGATTTCAAGGCCAACTCTGAAATACATAGTGAGTTTTGGGACAGCCAGAGCTAATAAATAGAGAGACCATGTCTCTTTGAAGAAGAAGGAGGAGGAGAAGGAGGAGGAGGAGGGGAAGGGGAGGAGGAGGAGGAGGAGGAGGAGGAGAAGAAGAAGAAGAGAAGAGACGAAGAAGAAGAAGAAGAAGAAGAAGAGAAGAGAAGAGAAGAAGAAGAAAGAAGAAGAAGAAAAGAAGAAGAAGACGAAGAAGAGAAGAAGAAGAGAGAGAAAGAAGAAGAAGAAGAAGAAGAAGAAGAAGAAGACCAAAGTCTCTAAACTGAAGGATCCTATAAAAATCAAAACTAAGTCATACACTTTTTTTTTATTCCAAAAGTAAAGAACTTGGGTTCAGTTGTAATCAGACCAAAGCAAAACCAATCCAACAATGTAAATAGTACATCTTGGACTCACTCATAATCTTCTGGACTCCAGTGGATTTAGACAGGCCCTGTTTGCTGTCTATAGAAATTCATAGCACATGCAGCTTGTCCTGTATGCACAGGGAAGCTTCACTCTATACTTGACAATGTTCTTGCCTGACATTCCATGGCCTTGGCATCTCTCATATCCTGGAGTTTCCACTGTCCTAAACCTGTACCTTCACCAGTGGTCTCTGCTGAGCTCTTGATGTGCTAGGCTTCAATTGCACTCTGTAACACCTTCAATCCTGTAACTTTCATGCAACCAACACCAAACCATGTGGAAAACTTACATATTACCAAGTTTGGCTGCCATCTTGAGATGCAGCCTTGGTCACCTCTAGACCATAACTTCTGTATACTGACCCTGGGAAAATACTTTCTAGAAGATGTTGCCTTAATGATGCTTGTCTCCATATAACCACAGCTGATATTTTAGCTCCAGCTAATCAGCATCAGTCATTTCAGTTAATCAAAGGTTTTTATTTACTTTCAGTGAAACTTTCTTGTAAATTATATCTCATTCTTCAGCAATAGCTGACCATAAACGACAGATTCTTAATTCAAAACACCAGAGTAGCTTAATAGTCTTTGGGGACTCTCAAACCTCCCTCTAAAATTTTACAAGGCAAGGCCCCTCCATCTCCATTTCTCTCAACCTTCTTGTCTTCCAAGTTCCTACAATAACTCATTAAGTTCTGAACACTCAACGGCTTTGCTTTCTTCCACAAACAGACCAGGCAGGAATAAGAGCCTCATTTTCAGGCCCATCACAGAAACACTCACTTTCCAGGACTAATTTCTTTTCTAGTTGGCTTTTTTCTGCTGTGATGGAACACTGGGCAAAAGCAACTTGGAGAGGAAAGGGTTTATTTCATCTTAAAGCCTACAGTCCATGACTGAAGAAACCTATGGCATGGAGGGTTTCCTTGGCAGACAATGGAGAAAAGTTGCTTACTGGCTTGCTCTCTAATGGCTTGCTCATCTTGCTTTCTTATGCAACCCTAGGACTCTCTGGCCTTGGTAGCACCACCCATAGTTGACAAAAAAAAAACCCTCCTACATCAATCATTAATCAAGAAAATAGCCCACAGACAGGCCAATATGATGGAGGTAGTTCCTCAGCTGAAGTTCCCTCTTCCCAGGTGACTCTAGTTTGTATCAACTTGACAAAGACTAATCACCACACTGGGGAATTAATGTGGCATTATTTCCTGTTGGATCTCTGGAATGTGTCCAGAAAGAAACAGCATGGAGGTTTATAGACAAAGTAAGAAGACCCACTTTCAAGGTGAGTGACACCATTGAATTGACTGAAAACCTGGATAGAATATAAAAGATATCCCTATCTATCTATCTATCTATCTATCTATCTATCTATCTATCTATCATCTATCACCTATCTATCATATAAATATACATATATATATATCCATCATCTATGTATATATGTATATATGTATCTATCTACCTACCTAAGTATCTATTTACCTATCTGCCTCAGCGCTAAAATGCACTCTTCTTTAATGTCAAAACTCCAAGCTCTGCAACACTTGGACTCCATGACTTGCACCCTTTGGGTTTCAAGCAATTGTCCTTGGACCAAAAGTTGTAGCACTGGCCCAGGGTTTTCAGACTTTTCAGCCTGCACTAAGCAATGCTATCGGCATCTCAGGTCTCCAGCTTTAGAGGCCCAGTATATAACATATGGGCCTTTATAATTGCATGAGTCAATTCCTCTAATAAATCCTCACTTGTGTAGCTACTTGCATCCATATTTACATTCCGCTGGCTTTACTTCTCTGTACAACACAAACACAAGAGCTTAAGACTTCAAAGACAGGAAGTCCTTTGATAGTACCAAGCTTCTGTCACATACTAGTTATGCCTCTCTCACAACCCCTAGCTGAGCACACAGTGGGTGATCAATAAATATTAGTTGAATTAGCATTTTAGTTCAGTGTTTATCAAGTTGTCTTTAATTAAGCATGCGCCATTGAACAATGAAACTGGAAACAACTATTAACTTGTCCATTGTGCTGAGCTTATGAGAAGTTTCAAAATTTTTGCCAATATTTCTGTGTAATTAGAGCACATCAATACATTTAGAACACATCCAAAAAGCATTTGTCAGTATCCCTTCCAGCAGCTGTCAGATACACTACATGGTTCTTGTCTAATGATGGGGGAGTTTATTCAGTTTCCTGGTAAGTAAATGAGACCTTTTAATTGATATAATCCATATTTGTATCTGATAACAACTCTATCCTTTAGTCAACGCATCATAGATTCACATCTACTCTAAAATTTCATTTTAGTGTGGACTGAGATTTGCATCATTTCTACATCATATTGACGTTAACTGCTATAATCTTAATATCTTAATTCTTTCCCAAATGCTTGAATGATGGAAAGTGCCAAAAATCAATAAGAAAAACTATCTGGAAGTAGCAAATACCAGATAAGCTGGGATTATAACTTTTTCTTTTTTTTACTCTAAAGAAACATTTCCTTGAGTCGGTGATCTTTCCCTGGCCTCACACCCCGAATCCTCCCTTTCAATGTCACATCATAGAACACTGTAGTAGACGGTCTGTCTTTTGCTTCGTTTTGGGTTTTTGTTTTGTTTGTTATTGTTCATTCTCAGGGAAGCCTGGTAGGCTTTCTCTATTTGATCACACAATCGGGAAGAAAACTATGACTGTAGTTGAAGTGTGGCTTCACTGTGGCTTCTGTTTCTGACTTGAGACAGGGATGCATATGAAGGTACCTGTTGCCAGGATATAGAGTCTGAGGCCATACTGCCCAGCTTCACCACTGGCTCTGCCACATCCTTAGCTGTGTAAGTAGGAGCACACTCTCAAAATCTCTGTGCCTCAGTTCTCTATTTTTGAGAATACAGGATTATAGCAACATCTTTATAACCTGATCCCGTGGCTCAAAAGAGCTTGGTGGCTGGGAACGTAGCTCAGTTGGTAGAGTTCTTGCCTAGCATATACTAGGCAAGGCTTCAAACCCACCCCGCTCCCTGCTGCACAGCCTAAACCAGCCATAAAATTCAACACTCAAAGACAGAGGAAGAATCAGAAGTTCAAGGTACTCTTAGCTACGTAACAAGTTTGAGGCCAGCAAGGTCTATCTGAAATGTTGTCTTAATAAGCAAAAGGGTAAATAATAAAGCTGAGTGTTTAAATTCTGGAAAAATCATTGCTGATAATATTACCTGCTACTGTTGTTATGGTGTTGCTGTAAAAAAAAAGGGGGGGGAAGGGGGGCCTTCCTTGAGTCAGAATTTTGTCTCTAGCTAACAGCCTTCTACCTTCATCAGCCTCTGACTCAAATGTAGGCAATAGGATAGCCTTGTCTTCTCATAAGGGAAAAGGGATAGCTTGCCCTTCCCAGCTGTCACATACCAGGGTCCTGTGATGCTAACAAACACATTAAGACGAACATATTTTAGAATCGTTAGGTACCTGGAGGGTGTTATCGTCCATCTCAGGTATTTCTTGATGAAAATGTAACTCTTGTATGGCACAGGCCTAGAAAGAGAGCAGCATCCTGAGAGCAGAGCCGCCTCTCAGTAGGTACCCCACCTGCAATGACAATACTCATCTGCCTCCTTAGTCTATGTATTCCTTAATCCAGGAGTTTCAAAATTAACCCACGCATGGCTAGCTAGGCCAGTAATTCAAAAGTATGAAGCACCCATTTCCTGAGGGATAAAAACTATCTCTTAGCATTTTCCCTTCTCTCCTAGGCTACCCAGAACTTTGCCTTGCACACAGTAGCTCTTAAAGAACACACTGTAAAAATGCTAAGGAGCTCAGTTTCCAGTGACAGACACACCATTCTTCCTTCCTCGCTCTTACCATGACTTCACATGTAGCATAAGAAAAATATCAGGAAAGCAGTGTTCATAAAAGAAAACACTCTGTGCTGATCACATCCCTTATGTCAGAAAAGGCAGAAACCAATTCCTACAGGGCCATATCCACAAACTGTGACATGCCTCAAATGTCTTTCCTTCAATGTCATCACAACCTGTCCATGTCAGAACACACATCCGCGAGCCCAGCTCTGTCAGTTTCAGCTTCCATAACGGCTAGCTATGAGTGGATGGTGAACAGACATGACGGCACTCAGTTCTGGACACAGAAAGGCCAAGAAAGGGCTTCTCGCCTAGAAGGGGCCATCGCACTCTGTATTTACATGAAGAAAAGGAGAAATTCTGGTTTCTTGAGCTCCTGACAATGTCCTTATTTCCATTTATAAGAGTTTCTCCTGATGAATTAATCAATATCTAAAGGCTCCACCTTCTAAAGGCATTACATGGGAGATTATATTTCAACATATAATTTGAGGGACACAGATATTCAGTCTGTATCAACACATAAAATTATGATGTCAATAAAAAAGTACTTTTTGGCTTCAAACTAAAAGCAAGCTTTAGATGGCTGACAAATCCTATTTATCAATGTAGCAAACAATATTTACCGATTGCTTCATATGCCTAAACTGTTTTCAATTGCCTAAATTGTTTTCAATCCTCAGGACATACTGTTTGCATCTTAATTTCCACTAATTTCTCCATTCTAGAAACTTCTCCCATGTGTTTTACCTTGTTTCTACTTCTGATAAGAGTAAATACTGCCTTAAACAACTCTGGCAACTGGCTAGCTCAACAGATCTGAATGCTCTGCCCTTGGGGAAGCCTTTTATTCCATTATTAGGGATTGCACAGTTATCACGGGTCATTTTGATTCTTTATATTTTTGTGGCTGTCCAGGGGATTTCATCAAGCAAGTGAGGCTGAAATGTTTCTCTAGCAACATGCTGGAAGATGTGCCAGCCAAGGGCACTTCTAAGACAATGGATGAAGAAAAGGAGGGAAGCCAAATGAGGAACCAATGTAGAAGCTAGGCCTAAATCTGGAATATAGTTAATTCTCTCCCAGTAATGGTTTTGCCTCCCCTCCATCATCTGCAAACGCACAAATGTAGTTCCGGACCTCGGCCCATGAACTGAACTCTTGTTACTGATTAACTTCTGATGGGTGAGTTACCTCTTCTCTTTCTCATCCCTACTGACTCCCACCCACCTCACCTCTATGCCTGTAGCCATCCCCACACTCACAGGCCTAGCAACAGATCAATGGCTTTCGAACCTGCTTCCTTTGAGTACCACCTTTGAGTGGTGTGATACTCCTTCCCTGGCCTGTCCTTGTGTCCACCCACTGCCATCACTGTATCCACAAGCTCAGCTTCAAACCTGTGGTTTAGGAGCTATCAGCCTGGCCCGAATAAATAACTCATCCACAAGCTTTACCTGGCCTAGCTCAGGTCATGCACCTGCTGTACTGACCCCATCTAAGGAAGGCCAGATTATTCTATCAGACACACAAGCGAAAAAGGAAGTCTACATTCATGGGTCAAATTAAAACACAATATAACTGGCCAAGACGGTCTGTTATCCAACAAACCTACTAGTTCTAAAGTGTCCTCTAAAGAAGTGTTCTCTATTGGGCAGTACCTAGATGAGCCCATGTGACAGAATTTAAAAAGAAAAATAATAAACTTACCAAAGAATTTAAAGGAATTAAAACAAGGCATGAACAAACACCTCACTAAACTCAAAGAGGATGGCAAAACTCTTAAGTGATATCCAGAACAATGCAAATATATTGCTGTATGAAATGATGAAGTAAAGTCAGGATTTGAAAACTGGATTCAAAAAATATAGAAACACTGAAGAGAACACAAGCTAAAATTAAGATGGAATTGAAAACACAATTAGAAAATTCAAAGAAAAAAAACTTTACAAGTAGAATAAATCAAGCAGAAAATAGAATATCAGGACTCTAATGACAAAGCAGATGATATAGACAAAATAAGCAAAGAATATAAAAAAGTTTTAAAGCACAAGAAAGGAACATTCAGGAAATATGAAACAACATCACAAGGATAAATTTTCTAGTAATAGGCATATGTGAAATAAAACAACTGCAAGTTATAGACCAGATCTTTAACAAGATCAAAGAAAAAACAACTTCCCCCAAACTAAAGAAAGGCATACCCCTACAGATACAAGAAGCACACAGAAGTCCATCTAAACCATACCATAAAAGAATTACCCCATGTTATACCATAGTTAAGATATAAAATATAAAAGCCAGGCATGGTGGCATATGTCTTTAATTCCAGCACTTAGCATGCAGAGGGCAAATGGATTTCTTCTGAGTTTGAGGTCAACCTGGTCTATAAAAGAAGTTTCAGGAAATCAAGGCTACACAAATCAAGGCTAAGAAAAAATAGATCAAATATATAGAATTTTTAAATTTTTAAAATGCTAAAAATTGCAAGAGAGAAAAGTATAAGACACATATAAAGAAAAGCTATCAGAATAACAGATGGTTTCTCAATAGAAACTCTGAAAGTCCGAAAAGCCTGAAATGATGCATTCCTAGTTTTAAAGGACCATGACTGCCAGCTTACACTGCTATACCCAGCAAAATTATCTGCTGCAGCTGAAGGTGAAAGAAAAATTTTCCATAATACAAACAACTTAAAAAGTTCATATCCAAAACAAACAAACAACAACAACAATGAAAAAAAAATCTAAACGATACCGGAAACAATACTTTGACCTAAAGAGAGAAGAGAAAAATAAACATAGCCAATAGACTCTAGGAAGAAAATAAACAGTCTTTTCTGCACTTTGTATCTCATTAAACAATAAATTAATGAGATACAAAGCACAACTAAAACACAAACAAGAAAAATGAACTATAATCTACATATGCCTTATACCTTTCAATAATTACCCTAAACATTAATGGTCTCAACTCTCCCATCAAAAGACATAGCCTGGGCTTGAGAGACGGCTTAGTGGTTAAAAGCACTGACTGCTCATAGCAAGGTCCTGAGTTCAATTCCCGGAAACCACATGGTGGCTCACAACCATCTATAACGGACTCTGATGCCCTCTTCTATCTGATGCGCTCTTCTGTCTTGCAAACATACATAGAGTGTTTATATACATATAAATAAATAAATAAATCTTTAACAAAAAGACTAGATTTGCTGAATGAATTAAGATATAAAATCCATCCATTTTTTTTTTCTACAAAAAACATCTTAGTTTTCAAGATAGATGTCTTCTTTTTATGGTAGCACAAGCTTTTAATCCCAGCACTTGAAAGGCAGAGGCCAACAGATCTATGTGAGTTCCAGGCAAGACATAGGGGCTACATAGTGAGACCCTGTGGCCTCCAGCCTCACCTGAACACCTGCAGCACCCTATGCTGACAGGCTGGAACCCCTAAATATCTTCTTAATATAAAAAAAATGGAAAAAGTATTCTAGGCAAATAATCTCAAAGCAAGCAGGTGCTGCCATCATAATCTCTGATAAGAAAGACTCAAACTAAAACTAACTGGCAGAGATAAAGATGGGCATTTCATTCTAATAAGTAATCAATTAATCAGAAAATTATTACAATACTAAATATATTTGCTCCAAACTCTGGTGCACTCAATTTCATAAAAAGCATACCAATGTAATTAAAGAAAAATATTAACACAAACACAATAATAGTAGGCATTTTCAGTACCCTACTTTCTCAAATACATTAGTCATCTGGACAAAAAATAAACAGAAAATTTCATAATTAAATGACATATTACATCACATGGACTTAATAGATAGCTACAGAATATTCCATACAAATGCCAAAGAATATACATTTTACTCAGCAGCCACTGGAAGCGTCTCCAAAATAGACCACATGCCAGTACACAAAATAAACCTTATCAAATACAGAAAAATCAAAATAACACCATACATCCTGTCTGGCCATAATGCAATAAAACTTAAAATAGCAAACAAAACTAGCAAGTATATTAAGTCATAGAGTTTATACAACTCGATAATGAAGGATGAGTAGGTCAAAAAGAAATCAAATATTCCTGGAACCAAAGGAAAATGACACAATACAGCAAAACCTCTGGGAAACTTTTAAAGTCATTCTAAATAGACATTTATAGGCCTATGTGCCTACAATAAATCAGAAAGAGTACAACTGACTTAATGACACAACACAAGAGTTTGGAAGAACAAGAACAAACCAAAAACAAACCTAGTAGATGACATGGGATAATAAAGATCAAAACAGAAATGAATGAAACAGAAACAAAGCAAACAATACAAGTGATTAATGAATCTAAATGCTGGTTCTTTGAGAAGATAAACAAGATGGACAAAACCTTGGCCCAATTAACCAACAGGAAGAAAAGAGGACCCAAATTAGCAGAACCCAAAATGCACAGGGAAACATTATAACAGACTCTGCAGAATATGACCATCCTTCCAAAAGATTCAGTGGTAATCCCAACCAAAACACCCACAACATTAATCACAGAAATAGAAAAAAAAATCCTAATGTTCACATGAAACCACATAGCCAAAGCAATTGTGACAAAAATAACCATACTGGAGGGATTGACATACCAGACATATATTATAGAGCTAGAACAATAAAACAATATGGAACTGACTCAAAAGCAGACATGTATGTAGACCAATAGAAATAGAATAAAAGACACAAACATGAATATTCATAACTACTGCCATCTTATATTTGACAAAGAGGCCAAAAGCATACACTGTAAAAAGACAGTGTCTTCAACAAATGGAAAAACTGGTTGCCCACTTGCAGAATGAAAGCAGACCCAGGGCTAATGACGTCACAGATCTTAGAAGCGGAACTATTATCACCGCTTTACAACGTAATTCCTAACTATATTCTAAATTTTATACTTATGCTGGCAGATGAGTGTAGCTATTGCTATTCATTACAGAAGCTTCTCTTTACAGCAATGAAGATCATCATAGAAAACCACAACTGGGCACAATGTCGAGATCAACACTGAGTGAGGAGCCCAGCACCACCGGATACGACTATGTCAGGGCATCTGCACTTAAGGCTCAGGGCACATCGAGGAGCGGTGGGAAGATTCTAAGAGCCAGAACACCAGGAACTGGGCCCTGGAACAGTCTCTCCTATAAACGACTGCATAAGCAAGACTGAACAGTGGAACACCAATAGATAAGCTAGGAAGGGCTCCCACTGCTGGACAAAGAACTACAGGCAACTGTTGACTGCTGAAAGTGGGATAATTTGCCTCTCCTGGGATGAGGATAAGTCCTAGGATGAGTCCCCTAATTGGCTATTCAATACAAACATGGTCATCCCTGAAACTGTGCACACACAAACAACAAAATGGATTCAGTGGGCTGTGCTTGTGTGTTTGTGCATACATATAAACACATTTGTATAACAACACAGTATCGTAGTCAAAGAATATTCATCTTCGGTGCTTCCTCCTTCCAATTTCCAATCACTCATGCCCAGCTTTTCTTGGTTTTAAGTCCCACTGGTCTTTGTTGAAGTTGTGTTCAATCTCTCTCGCCCCACTGCAAAACTGTGACAAAAGTCCCTATACCTAACACCTGCCCTGCCTTCCCCCCTGTTTAAAACACCTGCCTTAACAACACCTTTCACAAGTATCGTGAATTTTTTCTTGCTTACTAGTAGGGATTGGGCAGGGGGCATGCCATAAGTCAGCCTGGACTCTCCTAAGGCTCAGCCTCACCCTGGTTTCATCTTGCTCTTTAGCTGAGGCACCCCAGATCTCAGCTTGGCATACTTCCATACTAGCCTGCCTCAGAATCCACAACACAGCTCACTCAAATTCCTGTCCTAAGAAGGTCGGCATATGGCATCCTTGAGTGTCTTGATTTTTAATAAGGTTGACAAGTGAATCCAACACTACTGTAGTTCACCCTACCATGTATAAAGCTCGGTGGTGACATCTGTGCAGTGGATGCTGACATCCAAAGATCCTCTTAAAGCAGCTGGCAGCTGAACTCCCTCCAGGCATCCTCGACTTCAGCCAAGCAGCACTGCTTGCTCTGCCGCCCTTCATGTTTGGTCACCTTTGAGTGGAATTTTCTCGGTTTCTTTCCTATGTTACCTCTCACTTGCTCAACTTTCTGTGTAATTCTCCTTCTCACATGCTCACAAAGCTGTGCCGCCCTTGCTTTCCTCGTGCCTCTGCTCTTACTACAGTCCTTAATGCACAGGCTGGCCATATATTCCTGCATGTTTCGAGGATGGTAAGTTTAGCTAGGCCATGGGTCACCCAGGGATCTGAGGAAACATCATTTCTCTTGTCTATTTAGAAGAGATCCACATCTAAATCAAAGTTAGGTAGGTGCCCTTCTGTGCTGAGCACAATTTTATGCCCACATGATACAAGATAGAATCACAGAGAGGAGAGGACCTCAGCTGAAGAAAATGCCTCCGTAAGATCCGGCTGTATGCAAGTCTTAAAGGTATTTTCTTAATTAGTGATTGATGGAGACAGTCCAGCCCATTGTCGGTGGAGTCATCCCTGGACTGGAGCCCTGGGTTCTGGAAAGGAGGCTGAGCAAGCCATGAGGAACAAGCCAGTAAGCAGCACTCCCCCATGGCCTCTGTGTCAGTTCCTGCCTCCAGGTTCCTGCCTGTTTGATTTCCTTCTTGACTTCCTCTGGTGAGGAACAGTAACCCTTTCTTCCCTGAC